>NW_023144625.1:9305046-9334764 GCF_012932325.1 Thrips palmi | reverse complement strand
CAAAAAGGCCCGAATGGGGTTGAGAGCCGGGGCTGGGCCTTTTTTTGGTTTAATTTTCCCCTTTCCCGGCCCCCGGAAAAAGGGGAAAGGGGGCGGGGAAACGCTGAGGGGGGTTGTCGCTCCGCCCCGGGCACCAAGGAACCCCCCGGAGGGAGGGGAGACAGCGGGGAGAAAAGAAAAAGGGGCCGGAGAGGGGTTTGAAGAGAGAAACCCAAGGGGGGGGAAAAAGGGGAAAAGGAAAGGAAGGGGAGGGGAGGGAGAGCGGCGAGAGGAAGAGGGGGAAGGGGGGAAGAGAGAGGAGAGGGGGGAGAGAAAAGAGAAGAGAGAGGAGAGGAGGAGGGGGAAGAGGGGAGGGGAGAGGAAAAAGGAGAGAGGAGAGAGAGAGAAGCGCCGAAGCAGCCGCATTTTTCACTTCATGAAAATTGGAGCGAGCGCATCGCATCACATGACGCCTCCGCCGACAAGACCCCCACCCTAATGAGGAATGTGTAGTGTTGCCAATGGAAAAAGAGGGAGGGGGGACTAGGCTTAGAAGCGCCGTAGGCGCGCATTGAAGCCTTCTCGGCGTGCTCCTTTGAACGAAGATGCGGGAGGGGGTGAGTGAGAGACAGAGAGAGGGAGAGGGAGAGAGAGAGAGAGAGAGAGAGGAGAGACAGAAATAGAGTATAGTCGAGTGCGCGGTGGATGATGTTGGCGGAGGGAAATATTGCGACAATAATCTCTTGACGAGCCGGAGGCTGGGGCACCAAATAATAATGAAAGTGTAATCAAGCTTTGTGCGGGAGCACAGCACGGCGGCGTCACGCATGCCGAGGTGCAGTCGTCAGACAAGGCAATGCAGACGAACGAAAGCGGCTCTGTCGTCAACTTACTAATGTAGTAGAGGGTGTTTCCAAGCGTTTCACTTGTGACGTATGAGAGCATCACAATGTTTATTTTACACACTAAATGTTATGTACAATTTTGTACGAGACAACACAGTTTTTTGTGCACACGAAATTTTCGTACAATTTTTGTACGAAAAACTGCACATTTTTCGCCATTTTTGTACAAATTTGCACAAAATTTTGTACAAATTTGTACGAAAAGTTCGTGTGCACAAAAAACTGCGATGTCTCGTAAAAATTTGTACAAAAACATTTAGTGTGTACCGCAATGTCTGGGAGCATCGGCCTCGCAAAGTTGGTCAATATTCCCTGCGAATGTTTCAAAGTCGCTACTGTACTTCCCGTTTTTGGTGTCCTTCTGAAAGTGGTTCCATGAGGAAAACGAGAAAAACCGTCCACGCTGACGTCGGTTTCGCGCCGTCGCACGCGCGTCAAAAATTCCATTTCCCCAACCTATGCTCAAGCAGCAAGCAGCGGCGATAAAAAAAATACAATAAAAAGGAAGTTGCTTCAGTTCGCATCGCCAATAGCCCGATGATGAGGACAAGCAATTACTCTGCGGTGCGGGGGCGGAGAGGGCTTTAATATGAAGAAAAAAAATTATGAAATCTCCGCGCAAACCGGCTGGGGAAGCCAGGCGCTGGCTGGCTGGTGATGAAAAATTTAATCGAATAATTTTTTTAGGGGGTTTGCGCTTCGCTGTTGTGGGCTAGCGCCGCTAGCGGGCCGGGTCGAGTCGTGTTTGTCGTGGGTCGCAGTTCTTACGTCGAACAGCCTTCTTTACAGCGGCCGTCCTGCCCGTCCGAAGGGAGAGGAGGAAACGAGCAGAGTGGAAGAAGAAAACGAAAAAAGAAGAAGAGGCATCCGTGATGGGGCCGTTGGCATTTCGCGGCGGCTTTACTGCGCTTTCTAAAACGACTAAACTTTTCACTCGGGGGGAAATATAAAAAATTAATAATGATGGCGGATGTTTAATGCATGCAGCACACACGACGACCGGGTTCATCAACTTGATGCCTGGTTGGCGCTGCGGCCATGCGTTGCGGGGCATCAGTTACTGTACAGCCACCGGCCCGACGAGGACGAGAGAGAGAGAGAGAGAGAGAGAGAGAGAGAGAGAGAGAGAGAGAGAGAGAGAGAGAGAGAGAGAGAGAGAGAGAGAGTTGAGTTTTCAAAGGATTGATAGGGGGAGTATACACAAGACGTTAGGGGATGAGTAATTTTTGTCAAGCTATCCATGCATAGTCATTGCTTCTTGATATTTTAAGATCAGATGAGTGCTGGTTTCTTTCAACTTGTTTGAAATAATCAATTTCAAGATCGAACAATTTTGCGCATAAGGCGACATCTCCGATTGGCGGGTTGCCTATTCGTTGGTTCGCAGGGGTTTGAGCTAAGTTGTTTCTTCTTCTTCTTCTCCTCCTCCTTCATGCTGCGTGTGTTTTGCAGCGTGGGCCTTTTTTTCTAAAATTCTTGCAGGTTGGACGACGTGCTGCGCATTTTAAACGCTTATGGAATGTGGCCCACGTAAGCTAACGTAAGCTAGCCTGGCCGCCTTTCTCAGTGGACCGATTCGATCCCAACAGCGCAGCCAGCATGCATTCGCGGCATTCCAATCTGCACACCCTTGCCTTCCTTTTCTTCTTGCTCGTGTTCGTTCCGTTCGCGTTTCTCGTTCCCGCGCGATGGCCGGCAGGACAGCTTTGCCGGTCGGGTGAGCCGTGCAGTCGAAAGGTATTTAAACGCCCCGGTGGTCAGTACGGGTCCGACCAAACTTGGAGTTTCAGTGTATAAATTTTCCAATTCCATGAGCATTTTGGGTGAATTTAAATGTCTTGCAGGCGAATTCCCCAGAATTTCGATAAGCATTTCACTGATTTTTCAAACTTGTGTGAATTTTTAAGAAATTTGACTAAAATTCAAGACTGTCCACGAATTTGGCTGCACAAATTTTAGGAAGGTGTTTCCCCTTGGGGTCCGGCACTGCCTGCATTGTTGGGTGGGCTTCGCCTCGCCCTGCCACCGCCGTTGCATTGCACAGTGGGCCAGAATACCGGCGGCGCCGGCGGCCAAAACTCTAGAGACGCGTCTTGAGCTCCAGAGTCGCGAAGTGGGACCCGAATCGAACGTGTGATCCCACCAATCCATTGCTCTCCGAACGAGGAATCCATTGGTGGGGTCACACGCTCGGTTCGAGTCCTGTAACGACTCTGGAGCTCAAAACGCGTCTAGAGCTTTGGCCGCCGGCGCCGGTCTTCTGGCCCACTGTGCGTTGCGCCCCTCCGCTCGCGCCGGCCGGCCGGGCGCCCCGGGTGCCTCCCTCGCCTCCGCCTCCCTCGCCGAGTCCAGTCAGTGTGCCGCCGGCCGCCGAGAGGAGCAGACGCACCGCGCCACCCCACGCCCCACACTGTGCCCCACACAGCGCCGCTGCGACGTGAACCTCGTCGCGCGAGCCGCGGCCAGCCGAGGCCTCAGTGCCGGTGTGCGGAGGAAGAGACGATCCCGAGCGACGAGCAGCGAGTGACTCACGGCGAAGTGACACGGCCAGTGACGCACGGCCAAGTGACACGGCCAGTGACGTACGGGCAACTGACACGGCCAAGTGACGCAAGGCCAAGTGACACGGCCAGTGACGCACGGCTAAGTGACACGGCCAGTGACGCAGGCCAAGTGACACGGCCAGTGACGAACCGCAAGGCCAAGTGACACGGCCAGTGACGAACGGCCAAGTGACACGGCCAGTGACGCACGGCCAAGTCACACGGCGAGTGACACACGGTTAAGTGACACGGCGAGTGACACACGGTGAAGTGACACGGCCAGTGACGCACGGCCAAGTGACTGGAAGTGACTCCGAGGACATGGGTGACTAGTGACGGAGCGATCCTTGTGTTTGGAAGTGCAGCGAAGTGACGCGCGGCCCGATGGGACTCGTCCGGCAGTAGTGACGGTGAGTTAGTCGTTTTGCTAAACCTGGAGTGAGGGAGAATGAAAGAGAGAAGGGAAGGGGATGCACGAGGGAGAGGTCGAAGGAGCAGCGACAATGGAACTCGCAATGCACTTGACCGGTCGCACCACAAGCTGTCACAAAGTTACCTCGAGCAGGGAAAGCGTTGTCGGCTACTTACCACTGGAAGCTCCACAGTTGATCCCAATAAATTTATGTTTGAGTGACGCAGCAAATATTTACCGTCCGACATCGACAAAACCACTACACTCCCAATTTCCTCCTGAGAAATGCCATGCTGTCATAATACTAAGCTAATTCTCAGTACTTAACGACACAAATCGAAATTTGAAGATACTGGTCATAAGTTACTGAGAACTCTCTACCGTAGGTTACTACCTTCGCTGCGCAGTCATAATACTAAGCTTTTTGTTCCTATCACGAAGAAAGAGCTCAGTAGGGTATTGGGAGTGTACACTGCAAGCGATTGAGTACTCTGCTTGATCGCCTGTCCCCACTGCGTTCCGCTAGAGCAGCCTGCCGGAATCAGGAAAACAACCTCGTCGCTCCGTCTCCCTCACGCCACGGAGTGCGAGAGAGACCGAGCGACGCCACTGCGCTGCGCTTGGCCATGCTTTGCCGCCGGTTTTCAATTGGCGCCTTCAAAGATGGCGGTGGCTTTCTCCCCATTGAGCGTCAAACGCGGCGCGCCTTTCAGCGCGGCAGTCAAATGCAGCGGCAGGAAGGAAGGACGGTCAAATGGGGCGGCCGGCGGACACAATGCCCACTGCACTGTAAACTGATTCTGAGATTCGTTTTCGTCGCTCTGTCTCTCTCGCACCTATGCGGGACGCCCCATGAGTGCGAGAGAGACAGAGCGACGAAAACGACTCCCGGAAACAGCCTACTGGCTTTCATTATTTACGTGCTGAAATGACCAGGCGGCTGATCCCACGCTGCGGCTTCCGCGCGGGCTGTCGTCGTCGCCCTGTCTCTCTCGCACTCATGGGGCTTGCCGAGTTCGATTCCGTGCGGCCGTGACACATGTGAGCTCATCTATGCTGCAAGACGCGGCATGTCGCCGCACGCGGAGATACGCTTTTGATTCATTAGCCGAACGCCCGCGCTCTATTGTCAGGAAGGTCGTGTCTCGCTTGTCGGGGATATTTGCGTTCCAGTCCGCACTATTTGCACGGCCCTGTCCTCCGTGTTCCGAAGCGTGTCTTCTGCACGCGGGGGGTTCCCGAACTCTTAGGGGCCTGCGAATACAGAGGGTTTGATTCGGGGATGAGAACCTATATCCGGAAACGTGGTTCGATCGCTGGAAACTTGCTGGAGTCGAAGCAAGCACGAATCGCGTCGGACCTCCAAGTTGGTCACGTGGCGAGTCGAGAGGTTGTGGCGGCCCACTGGTGGGCGAGCTCGGGAGTCGTTTTACCTGTTCTATCTTCCGGCCCGGATGAGTTACCTTCCTGCAGGCAGTCGCCTTTGTCTTGGGACTCTTGTGGCTTTGTGTCCGGATGGGCGCACCTGTTTTCGAATGAACGCGCGCAGCGCACAACACGTCAAAACCAACACCATCCCTCTCCGCAGCACTCAAAAATGTTTACGCTGTAAAAGTCTTACGGTGAAAGGCTGCACCACCATATATTATGATGGAGATTTTCTCCACAATCCAAACGAAATTCGTCAAAATATCTGCAAGGTACGGTGAATTCTCAATGGTATGTTATAAAGTCAGCTGCACCACCATAATACAGAACATATTTACCACAATATAGAAAGTTTTCACCATAATATAGTAAATTTTCACCATAATATAGAATATTTTCACCATAATACAGATTCTTTTCACCATAATATAGAACACTTTCACCATAATATAGAAAACTTTCACCATAATATAGAACACTTTCACCATAGACACTTTCACCATAACATAGAACATTTTCACCATAATTAAGAACACTTTCACCATAATATAGAATATTTTCACCATAACAGAACATTTTCACCATAACAGAACATTTTCACCATAACAGAACATTTTCACCATAACAAAGAGGAGGTTCACTATAGAACATTTAGAGTGCGTGAAGACGGCACACTCGTTTTACTAAACTGCCCCTTGCTGCCTCAGGTGTCGCAGATTGGGCTGAGTAGGACTCGAGAGGCTTCGAGTGAGCGGTAGTAGTGGCTCGTGTGTCGAGAGGCGGGGCGAGGCGGGGCGGGGTGAGCAAGGGCGCGGGTATGGGGTGCGGGCTGAAACTATAGAGGATGTGGGGGCGAGCTTCACGAGGGATCCAATAACTAACTTGGCTCCCCTTCCCTGCCGGCCTGCCTGCCGAGGACTGCCGAGGACTGCCGAGGACGCGACGCACCTCCCGCAGTACATACAATGCTAGCCACTCGCCGAGGTCCTCGCCGCTGGGCCTGCCTGCCTGGCTGCCTGGCTGCCTGGCTGGCTGGGCCCCGATAAAGGCTGATTGTGTCTGACGAGACAAGAAAGGAGTCGAGCCGCCCTCGCAACACTGCGTGATCCCATCTCAACGCGCGGACGATGGCGACGCCGTGGTGTGTGTGTGTGTGTCACGAGGACGCTGCGAGGAGGGTGGTGAGGGTGATCAATTTCGTTTATCAGTGTAGCCGCGTCGTCGGGGCGGCAATGGCAATGGCGGTCTCGGCGACGCGAGTGGCGACGTCGAAATAGAAACACGCCGTTGTGACTCTTGCCTGGCGACGCACGACGACGAGTTCAGTGTGGTCTGACGCCGGACGGACGGACAGCTCTCTCTCTCTCTCTCTCTCTCTCTCTCTCTCTCTCTCTCTCTCGCACCGATACGGCATGCCGTGAGTGCGAGACAGACGTAGAGACGAAAGCAGTGCCGTGCATTGTGCAGCAGCGGTGTCGGATCGGGATGCCCTAGTGCCGGCCGCGTATCTATAATGCGGTGAGGCCGCATCGCACAGTGGGCCAGAAGACCGGTGGAGGCGGCCACAATCCCGGACGCGTTTTGAGCTCCAGAGTCGCTAAATGGGACTCGAACTGAACGTGTGACCCCACCAATGGATTGCTCTCCGAACGAGGAATCCATTGGTGGAGTCACACGTTTTGTTCGAGTCCTATTTAGCGACTGGAAATCAAACCGCGTCTAGAATTTTGGCCGCCTCCACCGGTCTTCTGGCCCACTGTGCATCGGAAGCAGACAACGGTACTCCGCCCCGCAGCCACGCAGCGGTCAGGAGATCAAGAGCGCTCGACGTAGGGCTCTCTTTTTGGGCTGCGCTCCAATTTTTTACGAGCCGAATCAAACGCCGCGCTGCCCCTCTGTGTTTCCCGTGAACGGGTTGAGAGACACGGCTGGCCTGCAAAAGCACACACACCTCGCAAAAAGTCGGTGGGAGGCTCGGAACACCGCAGTCGTTTCTAAACGTTTCTGTCGCGGACCGCAACTCGCCTGCCTCGTGAATTTCGGAGTCCGTGTCGTGGCAAGGCGAGAGCAGCGGCCGTCGTACAGTGGGCCAGAAGACTGGTGGAGGCGGCCGAAACTCTGGACGCGTTTTGAGCTCCAGAGTCGCTAAACAGGCCTTGAACCGAACGTGTGACCCCACCAATGGATTGCTCTCCGAACGAGGAATCCATTGGTGGGGTCACACGTTCGGTTCGAGGCCTGTTTAGCGACTCTGGAGCTCGAAATGCGTCGGGAGTTTTGGCCGCCTCCACCGGTCTTCTGGCCCACTGTGCGTCGCTCGCCGCACCCTTGTACCGCCTACCGCCGCCAGCATCGCCGGCCTGCGATCCCGAAGCGCCGCCGCGTCGCCGTCTCCGTTCCGCACGGGGCGCCCCACGAGTGCGACAGAGCAGCAACGCAGGGACCCTCCGGACTCCGGAGGCGACCTGCAGACGGCCTCGCCTCTCGCTCCGTGGAGTTTGATCCAGTCGGGCTGTGACCGCAAGCAAGGCGGCGGCAAGGCGGTCGCCGCACCGACCGAGCCGAGCCGAGCCAGCCTCGTCTCTCTCGCACCCGCACGCTCATACGGGACGCCCCCATGAGTGCGACAGAGACAGCCTACTGCCCCGTCGTCGTCTTGCGAGGTGGGGAGGAGTCGCCTTCGCGCTCAGGACCGCTCTCCGGTTCGCCGCCGCCTCGCCTGGAGGGCCGCGGTCACATCTATACATCCATCGTTCAGGCCAAGGAGAACAGAAAAGTCAACTTGATGTCACTGCTCAAAATGAGCGAAAAGGTCACGGCTAGGTACCACTTTGAGGTCAAAATGACTAAGATTTAGGTCAAAATGACCTCCTCGTGACCGACTCAGTGTTCTCCTTGGGCCCGCGGGTTCATTCACTTAGTAACGTCTTCTGTCTCTCATCCACTCACCGCCGATAGTCCATGAGGAGCAACAGGGATCTTGTTTAGCGACACATTGACTCAAATCACCGCCTGGGCCTTAAAACGCGATGCCTGCTAGATAATTCGTGTTCGGGACGCGTTTTGACCTCAAGTGTCGCTAAATGGGACTCGAACCAAACTAACCCCACCAATGGATTGATCTTCGAACGAGGAATCCATTGGTGGGGTCACACGTTCGGTTCGAGTCCCATTTAGCGACTCCGGAGCTCAAAACGCGTCTGGAGTTTCGGCCGCCTCCACCGGTCTTCCGGCCCACTGTGCAGAGGATGCCTATGACTTAGTCTATACCTGGCCTAGGCCCAAAGGGCCAGCAGGCCGCCAGGCAGGGCCGTTCGGCGGCCCGGCCTCGGCTTCCCTTTAAATACGCCCGTTTGAGAACTTGTTGGCCGCACCTGCAAAGTTTGGTAACCGCGGACCGCTAGTACAAGCCGCGCCGGTATCCTGGCGCCTCCAAAGTGCTGCGCTACGGAGCGGGGTGGAGCCGTGGCGGCGCCCAGCGAAGCGATATCGCCGGCCGAACCGGCAAACCGCGGCAAACCGAGGGAAGAGGAAGAAGACTTTTCTCATTTTAGAGCGGCGCCACATTCCGCACTTATCGCGCTGCTGGGCTCATTCCGGACAGTCTCTCTCGCTCTCGCGGGGCGCGCCGGCGTGCCGCTGGGGGCGCGAGAGAGACAGAGGCACGCGCGACCCGCTCAACAGTGGGCCAGAAGGCCGGTGCAGGCGGACAAAACTCTAGGCGCGTTTTGAGCTCCAGAGTCGCCAAATAGGGCTCGAACTGAACGTGTGACCCCACCAATGGATTCCTCGTTCGGAGAGCAACCCATTGGTGGGGTCACACGCTCGGTTCGAGTCCCATTTAGCGACTCTGGAGCTCAAAACGCGTCTGGAGTTTTGTCCGCCTCCGACGGTCTTCTGGCCCACCGTGCGCTCGCCGGCCCCCCCGGCCGGCCTCCCCGACCTCCGCGAAACAACTTGACGCGGCGCGGCATAAGCAGCAATTCGAGGGGAGGTATGTTGTAACCAGAAATGGGATCGCACTGCATAAATTCACCCTCTCTCGCCTGCGGGCCGCGAGGAGTGGGGCTCTCGCCCGTCCGCCAGGGCCCCGCCCCCCCGCCCGCCCCGCCCCGCCCCGCCGCGACCCGCCACGCAATCTACTTGTGAGTACTTCCAAGTAATTTCACACGGGGCACCTAATTTTGTTCGCAGAGCCGCGCGGGAGCGAGGACCGAGGGGAGACGAAACGAAAGACGAACAGACAGACAGACGACAAAAACAGACAGAAGACAGCTACGACAGACAGACGACAAAAGACACGAAAAGGGAATATGAAGGAGAGACAAAGACGATGACGAAGGGGGCGGAACGGCCGGTACAGACCCGCTTTCCCTTGTTTTTTCCCCTCCGCCCTCAGGCGCGCGCCACAAAAAAAACGGCGGCCGAGCCGGCGGCGAGGCGAGGCCGCGGCCCGCCCCGCCAAAAGCGGGCAGCGGGCGCGCGGAGGCGAGAGAGAGCGGGCGACGCGCCGGCCCGGCGTTTGCTGGTCCCCCTGCCTCTGGCGCGCGGCTACGTGGCGAGGGCGGCAAGGGGCCTGGGGCCCCTCTTAGACGCGGAGCCCGAGTCGAAAAGGGACTCGCCGGCGTGTGGCCCCCCAAGGATTCCTCGTTCGGGGCAACTTTAAGGGGGTCACAGTTGGCGGTTTTGGGCCGGCCAAAACCTTAGAGTTTTGGGCCCCCAGGTCTTTGGCCCACGGCGGTGCCCGGATCCCGCGGGGCACAAGGGGGGCACACGTCGGGAGGGCTTTCGGGCTTCCAGGGGCTCCACCGTTTCGGGAAAGTGTGGCCCCAGCCCCACCGAGAAGCCCTTGGCTTGCTCCACTCACAGGTTCCCAGGTGTGCGAGAGAGCAAGCTTCCTTGCGTCACGCTGCCTCCGCCGAGTTCACGACGTCGCGCCGTGTTCGGTGTTCGATATCCCTCGCCGCCTTGTCGCGGTGAAATTAGCATTTGTATTTTTAGCTCGGCGCCTGGGGTTGGGGCGGCGGGGGGGTGGGGGCGGCGGGGCGGCGGGGGCGGCGGGGGCGGTGGGGGCGGCGGGGGCTGGGAGCCGCAGCTGACAAGAGGAACCCCCGTCCGCCCGGTCCGCCGCCATGCTGCGGGGCTCCAGGAGACTGACTCCGAAGTGGGGCGTCTATCTCCCTCGCACTCGCGGCGCGTCCTTCGCGGGTGCGAGAGAGACAGTGTGGGCCCCAGTGGGGGCAGTGGGGGCCCCAGTGGGGGCGTCCTGCTAGCGTCCAGGCCACTCATCATTCCCGGCGACAGCTTTACGGCTCATGATGTGCGATACGCTTCGTCCGGAGTAGCGACCTCTGTGCCACACCGGTCTGTGGCCACCGCCGCCGGCGTCGCTCTGTCTCTCTCGCGCGACTGCGGAGTGAGAGAGACTGTCCGGGGCGCGCCGCGCCGGCGGCGCAAAATCGTGGTGCTTTAGTCCGCGGCCACGACGTGCATGAAGGGGGCGAAAGCGCGCTGCAGTGCGCCCGAGCACCTGCGCGATGTTCACCCGGGCGGCGCCGCGCCAGCACCCGAACAGCGGCCGGCCGCTGGGCCGGAAACCGGGTCGAGGGCGTCGAGGACGCCGAGGACGCCGAGGGCGTGGAGGGCTTGGAGCACGGGGCCAACGCGGTAACGACCCCGTCGGCGCGGAGGGGATGGACCACGGGTCACCGAGCACGCCGATGATGCGGTGGGGGTTCTCATTAAAACGCAGCCGCGCCGCCGCCACCTTCGCCACCGCGGCGTTCCTTGGCTGGGCCTGCCCGCCCCCCGCTGTGCCGTGTGAGCACACTGTGTGGATGCCTTGCCGAGTCGAGGGCCGCGCGACGGGTCCGGGTCACACCCTCACAATGAATAGTAATTGCAAAGGCGAGGTGGGGTTGCGGGTGGCGGCGTCCGTGGCCGGGCGGGGTGGGCGGGGCGGGGCGGGGCGGGGCGGGGCGGGGCGGCGTCGGGGTGCAGCAACAGGTGCTCCACACGCACCGCGCCGCCACCGCGCCGCCGCGCCTCGCGAGGAGGTGGCCGCCGCGCCGCCCTGCCGCCATGCAGTGCAGGGCTTTCGAAGTGGGATTAGCGACGCGGCAGTCTCGGCAGTGCCTCGGCAGTGCCAAACCCCGGCCCGGCAAATGGATTCCCTGCGCTCTTTGCTTTTCTTCCGAAGTCTCTCTCGCACTCGTGGGACGTGCCGTGGGAGTGCGAGGGAGACAGAGCGGGCAGCCTGCGGGTGGCGGTGCAGGCGGTGCAGGGCGCGTTATGGCTCGGGCTGCAGGGAAGCACCTCCGCCGTGCCCCGGGCCCCGTTCGGCCCCGTGGGGCCCCGTGCCCAAGGCCGTTAGGGTTTCCGCGCACGCCCCTCCTGTCGCCAGCGCGCCAGCACCGCACTTGCATCTCGCCCTGAGATACGGCCACCCACCCCACGCCCTGCCCCTACACAGCAAAAAGGGCAAAAACAACCAAACAAAATAAAAACGGAAATAGATGGAATGACGCTCCTCTCATGCATGAGGCGGACCGCGCGCGTGGCGGGCCGGGTCCTCCGGACCCAGCAGAGTCGCTCTCGTCGCTCTCTCTCGCACTCATGGGGCGTCCCGTATTGGTGCGAGAGGGACAGACGGTTCCCGGAATCAGTCGACTGCAAGGCCGAAGGCCGAAGGACGTCCCCGGGAAGGGACGCCGAAGTCGCGGCGGCGCAGCGGCGCGTTTTGTTTTTGTTTACGCCCCTCGCTGTTTGCGCGCCGCCCTGCTGCCGCCCCGCTGCCCACGCGCCGAGGCGATCGAGGTCGCGATTGGCGACCCTCTCTCTCTCTCTCTCTCTCTCCCCCTCTCTCTCCCTCTCTCTCTCTCCCTCTCTCTCTCTCCCCCCCCGCCACTTTTCCTCTCCGTTGCGCGCCCTGCTAGCCCTGCCCGGTCGGTATTGTTTTTGATCGCGTTGTGGTGCGCCCCTCGACTAAGTCCGCGCTTCCGACGTATAATTTTTCCGCATTAGCCTTTCTTGTTGTTTTTGTTGTTTTTTTTCCGCTCTCGCTGTCGTCCACCGGCCCTGCTGGGTGCGCTGGGTGCGGCAGAATAAGGGGGACGGGGACGGCCAGGAAGGCGGGGCGGGGTGAGGCGGGGTGGGGCCGGGGTGGGGGGTGGGGGGGGGGGGAAGCTGCGGCGGCGAGGCGAGGCGGCGAGGCGAACGACCGGCCAAAACGGCAACCAAGCGCACCGCGCCGCACCGCGCAGCAAAGGCATCGAATAAAACGAAAATGATAACGGCATCAACAAGAAAAGAATGGAGGGGGAGGGGGAAAGGGGGCTGCTTGCCGGGCTGTCGTCGCCACGGCGTTGGAATCGGCTTTAAAAGACGGGAAAGGGTTGCTATTGGCGACGGCGGGGCAAAAACTGAGAAGTGGTCGAGGAGGGCGGCGGGGGCGCAGCGAGCCAGCGCCCTCCAGGACGCCTCCCAGGACGCCTCCAGGACGTCTCCAGGATGCTTCCAGGGTGCTCCCAGGACGCCTCCAGGGCGCTCCCAGGACGCCTCCAGTCCAGGACGCCTCCAGGACGCTTCCAGCGTGCCTCCAGGACGCTTCCAGCGTGCCTCCAGGACGCTTCCAGCGTGCCTCCAGGACGCTTCCAGCGTGCCTCCAGGACGCTTCCAGCGTGCCTCCAGGACGCTTCCAGCGTGCCTCCAGGACGCTTCCAGCGTGCCTCCAGACAAAAGAAAAGCTGTTTTAAATGCAGTGGCGTGCCGCAGGGCCGCAGGACGCAAGCTGCCGCCCGCTCGGCCCGCTTTCAGCCGATTTTGAAGCGCGCGCTCCCCGATGCACTGCAAGTTGGGGACGGCGACGGCGGCGGACGTGTCTGGGACTGCGCGACGCCGCGCGACCCCGGGGCTCTGATTGCACTTTGAGGGCGGCTCGACGTTCTGCCCCGCCGCGCCCCGCCCCGCCTCGCCCCGCGGCCGCACCTTGCCGGCGACATCTGGCGCGTCCGCCCCGCCCCGCTTAGCATGTCCGCGGCAACACGCCGGTGATGCGAATGCGATGGCAGCGCAATGGAATAACGAATCGGAGGGGGGAGGGGGGGGAGGGGGGTCGCCCGTCCCCGAACCGTCCCCGCGCGGGGCTCATTTCGAGCAGGGGGGAGAAACGGCCTAGGGAGCGCGTGAGCGGATGCTCCCCGCACGGCCCGCGCGGGGCGAGCGGCCGGCCGGGCTGCAGAGCGCTCGTATTTTAACCATAATTTTGTCAAATCTGCATCAAATTGAGTAAACGAGGTCATTTTCGGATTCTACTCAAAATTTCCTATCCGCTTGTCACATTGGATATGTGTTTTGAATACCTGAAACATGTTTTAAATCAATTTGTAATCAATTTTCCGGGCACCAGAACGCCGACTTGAACTTTGCCTTTCAAAAATAAAGGCATTTCCGTTCGTTTTAGGTCCACACATGAAGCGAGGCGATTGTTGGCCACTGTTTACCCTGCATTTTGATGCCATTGGAATGTCGATACGACATCTGCAGCGAAAATGGCGGCCCGAAAACTAATTCGCATATTTTGTCCAAAAATGGTTATTGTGACTTTGGAGGTTAAATGCACAGCTTCTAATAGGTTTTCTGGCGTTCCCGATAGCTCTAAGGAGTGTAGAATTTAATTCCCTATCACCCTGTGGTAACGGCTTTGCAAACGGGGGTAAAACTTAGAAGATCTCGCGAATCTCCCAAAACCCTGCAAACCAGCCAGAACTGTTCAGTCATTTGGTAAAGCCTTACGTGCAAAAAGTATTGTTCCAATCGCAAATCTGACTACACCACGTTGTTGGCCAGTCAATTCTACGTGGGTATTGTAAGTTTCATTAGAATCGGTGAAGGGAATCGAAAACAGCAAGTAATTATCTGTACGCATTCGCAGCGAACCTGGCACAGCGATTTCTCATACTTAGGCCAGCGCCACCAAGGTTGCGTCATGTTGTGTTTTGAAGAAACACAAGCTGTTTTCGATTCCCTTCACCGATTCTAATGAAACTTACAATACCCACGTAGAATTGACTGGCCAACAACGTGGTGTAGTCAGATTTGCGATTGGAACAATACTTTTTGCACGTAAGGCTTTACCAAATGACTGAACAGTTCTGGCTGGTTTGCAGGGTTTTGGGAGATTCGCGAGATCTTCTAAGTTTTACCCCCGTTTGCAAAGCCGTTACCACAGGGTGATAGGGAATTAAATTCTACACTCCTTAGAGCTATCGGGAACGCCAGAAAACCTATTAGAAGCTGTGCATTTAACCTCCAAAGTCACAATAACCATTTTTGGACAAAATATGCGAATTAGTTTTCGGGCCGCCATTTTCGCTGCAGATGTCGTATCGACATTCCAATGGCATCAAAATGCAGGGTAAACAGTGGCCAACAATCGCCTCGCTTCATGTGTGGACCTAAAACGAACGGAAATGCCTTTATTTTTGAAAGGCAAAGTTCAAGTCGGCGTTCTGGTGCCGGGAAAATTGATTACAAATTGATTTAAAACATGTTTCAGGTATTCAAAACACACATCCAATGTGACAAGCGGATAGGAAATTTTGTGTAGAATCCGAAAATGACCTCGTTTACTCAATTTGATGCAGATTTGACAAAGTTATGGTTAAAATACGAGCGCTCTGCAGCCCGGCCGGCCGCTCGCCCCGCGCGGGCCGTGCGGGGAGCATCCGCTCACGCGCTCCCTAGGCCGTTTCTGCCCCCTGTTTCGAGTGAGAACATCCCCGAGAGGAGCGAGCGCGCGCGTTGGTGGTGGCCGTGGTGTGTGAGGGCAGCCATGCAGATGTGCCCCCTCCCCGAATGGGAGTCAAAACGCTGCGGCTGCTCGGCGCTGCCGTCGCTCTGTCTCTCTCGCACCTATACGGGGCGCCCCACGAGTGCGAGAGAGACAGAGCGACGAAAACGACTCTCGGAATCAGTCTGCTGTGCGCCGCGCCACCAACAATGGCGAGGTGATGCTCTTGATTCGAGCGAACGCCAATTTATTCCAGCCCCCCCACCCGCCGCTCCTTTCCTTTTTTATTGTTTCCTTTCCCTCTCTTTTTTGGCCGCTGCTTCCCCAAATCCCGGGGCCGCGGATACGGCATGGATGTATGCAAATTATGCGAGATGATTTTCATCGCGTGGGTTCGCCCGCGGTCCCCCCTCGGACTCGACTTAGCGGGACTTGCGCTCTGCCCTGATCAAAAGTATCACCTCTCCTCGTGCGCCGAGTTATCCCGTCCTCCCTTTCTCGCGGTCTCTTCGCTGCCCGGGGCCGCCCACATGAATTATACATAACGGAATTCGTTTGTCACGGCATTAATGCTAATTGTTGGGATGAGAGGAATAAGTTTTTGCCTCGAGCCGCGACCCGCTGCGGGCTCAAGGGGGCTGGGCCGACTTGGCTGGGCCAAGCTGATAAGCAGGCCGCGTTAGAGGCCGGGCCAGCAGACGACGCGCAGCAGCAGACGACGCGCAGCAGCAGACGACGCGCAGCAGCAGACGACGCGCAGCAGACGACGCGCAGCAGACGACGCGCAGCAGCAGACGACGCGCAGCAGACGACGCGCAGCAGACGACGCGCAGCAGCAGACGACGCGCAGCAGCAGACGACGCGCAGCAGCAGACGACGCGCAGCAGCAGACGACGCGCAGCAGCAGACGACGCGCAGCAGCAGACGACGCGCAGCAGCAGACGACGCGCAGCAGCAGACGACGCGCAGCAGACGACGCGCAGCAGCAGACGACGCGCAGCAGCAGACGACGCGCAGCAGCAGACGACGCGCAGCAGCAGACGACGCGCAGCAGCAGACGACGCGCAGCAGCAGACGACGCGCAGCAGCAGACGACGCGCAGCAGACGACGCGCAGCAGACGACGCGCAGCAGCAGACGACGCGCAGCAGACGACGCGCAGCAGACGACGCGCAGCAGCAGACGACGGACGGCAGTCTTAGTTCGACGCTGTAAATGCCTATGCAAGTCCGAACGCCCTTGCAGTGTCCGCTTCAAACTCACAGTACAAAAAGTCGATTGTTTTACAAATAAAATCATAGTTTTGGATCGCCTTCTTTTGCTCGCGTTTGGTGCGCTGCTGCCTTTCCGCCGCCCGCCCGTGGTTCGCGGCGGTGGAGGGACGACGCAAGGTTGATCTGCAGTTAAACGGAGAACACCTTTTATGGATCGTCTCATTTTTTTATGGAACTCTTCCCCGACATATTCCTCATCATCATCCGAGATAGGTGATCAGACCCAGCGGCGTCGTATTCCCTGCACTATAAAATGTTTCAGCAAGTCGGCGGCTCCGCCGCCCGCCTGCCTGACGGGAAGAGATGCGAGAGAGAGAGAGAGAGAGAGAGAGAGAGAGAGAGAGAGAGAGAGAGAGAGAGAGAGAGAGAGAGAGAGAGAGAGCAGCAAAGCAGGGCTACTCGAGCGGGAGAGGGAAAAAAGCGCGGAGGTCTGGCGGAGGAGCAACAGATTTCGACAGCCTCCAGCAGCCTCCGAAGGCTCCAGCGAGGCTCGAGGGCGGCGGGGGCTGGAGGTGGAGGTGATAGGCGGGCCAGGGGAAGGTGGAGGGGAAGAGGGGGAAGGTGGAGGCACCCCGAGCTCCTCCGGATCGCAAGTGAAATGTAAGGGCGGGGTAGTGTTGCGAGGCCGAGAAGGGCTTTCCCTGCCAGATAGCGGAGGGGCCGGGCGGGGAGAGAGAGAGAGAGAGAGAGAGCGAGAGGGAGAGAGAGGAAGAGAGAGAGAAGGCAAGATTGAAGTGCTCGAGGATTGGTTGGCATTATGTATTTTCCCCCTTGAGTTGGCGCTGCAGCCGTGGTGGTGCGTCGCTGGTGGTGGCCGTAGTGGCGGTGGTGGCCGTGGTGGTGTTGGCCGTGGTGGTGTTGGCAGTGGTGATTTTGGCAGTGGTGGTGGTGGTGGTGGCGGCCGTGGTGCTGGTGATGGTGGTGGTGTTGGCCGTGGTGGTGGTCGTGGTGGTGGCAGCGGCGGCGCCACGATGATGCGTCGTCGTGCTGTGTACAGCGCGGGCCTTGTAAATATTGCAGCGCAACCCAGGCACTTGATGGACGCCGCATCTGTGTGTGTGTGTGTGTGTGTGCGCGCGCGTGTGTGTGTGAGTAAATGTGTGTGCGCGTGTCTGTATGTGTCTGTGTGTGTGTGTGTGTGTGTGTGTGTGTGTGTGTGATCTACCATCATCTTATCCATCCATCACCACTCCGGCGCTGCGTGAAACATCAGCTGGGCCGCGCGGCCGTTTCGGGATCACTGGAGGAAAAGGGGCGAAAGGATAACGTGGCGGGGAGGGGCGGGGGGTTGCGTAACAACTCACTTAACCGATAGAAAAGCTGCTCGGGGGCGTGCCGGGCCAGCGGGGCCAGAGCGGGGCAGCGGGGGCAGCAGGGGCGGGTCGCCGAGCCCGATAATATGACCTGCTGGGCCCGGGGCGAGGCGGGGCGAGCGACGGGGCGAGCGACGGGGTGAGAGGAGGGATTAAACCTAGTGAGAAAGGAGGGTCAGACCGGTATCCAGGCGGAACAAGAGTCGTCGGCATGCCGGCAGCACGGCTGCGGCCGCAGGAAAAAGTTGGTTTGACACCGCGGCGGACCCTCAGTGAGAAGGTCCTGTATTCGAGCGGGAACAGTCGCCCGCGGTCCGCCGCGTTCGCGCGGACAGGAAGGCGGGTCTTCACTTCTCCGGCTGCAGGCTAATTCCGAGAGTCGTTTTCGTCGCTCTGTCTCTCTCGTCCCCTGTAGGTGTGAGAGAGACAGGAAGAGGCAAGCGACTCTCGGCCCTGTGGCGCTGCACTGGGTAACCCCGGCAGGGTTGGTTGGGGGTTGGGGGTTGGGGCAATTTGTTGTTCCCGCGCCAACTAAAGCTTCAATGCGCGCGGCGTTGTTCGGGCCGCGGCCGCACTCGCCTCTGTGTGTGAGGGAGCGAGAGACAGAGAGGGTGTCTGCCGGGCCGTGCACAGTGGGCCAGAAGACCAGAGGAGGCGGACAAAACTCTAGACGCGTTTTGAGCTCCAGAGTCGCTACACAGGCCTCGAACCGAACGTGTGACCCCACCAATGGATTCCTCGTCCGGAGAGCAATCCATTGGTGGGGTCACACGTTCGATTCGAGTCCTGCTTAGCGACTCTGGAGCTCAAAACGCGTCTAGAGTTTGGGCCGCCTCCACCGGTCTTCTGGCCCACTGTGGCGTGGCGAGCGGAGAGCACACCGCCGTGCACTCTGCTACCCATTGTGAAGCTACTCACGCTGCGCATAACGCGCGGCCGGAGAGTCGCCGTCTCTCTCGCACCCGCACGGTGCGCCCCTCGGGTGCGACAGAGACAGAGAGACCGGTCGGAATCGGTCTGCTGGGCTGCCGGGGCCGCAGTGGCTTCCGAGTGCTCCGGGTCGCGTCTCCGGAGGCCGTCTCCCCGGAGACCCCCGCCTCGCCCTCTCCCTGGCAGGTGCACTAGCAACGCGTTGTGCAGCCGCTGCATGTGTGCGGTCAGTTCGTGAATTACCAGGAGGAGGGGCGCGTTTTGGGGGGCAGGTTGATTCTACGCTCCGTCTCTCTCGCACGCATTAGGCGCCCCGTAAAGGAGCGAGTAAGAGAGAGAGAGAGACAGCAGCGAAAGCACCGTTCGGAAACATCCTTCCGCCTCCCGCCACACTGTACTGCCACGCTGCATGATGCAGGCTGCCCCGTTCTCTCTCTCTCTCTCTCTCTCTCTCTCTCTCTCTCTCTCACTATTGTATTCTCAAGACGGGCCGAGCGGCCGCTGCCCATATACCACAACCCGCCGCTACCGGTACACAGCCAGCACCAGCACCGAGTATCACACAACTGTTCCGAAACAGGACCACTAAAACACTGCCGTCGTTTCTTTTTGACGCAAGAAAAAGTATGCCTTTGATACGACCGCCACCGCGGGGAGTCGAACCCGGGCCGACGTGAGCGCCGCGCCCCGGCCGTGGCCGTCGACTCGGTTGTCGACCTCATTAGTGACTGCCACCGACATCTCGCCCTGTTTGCCGACTCAATGCTGTCGCACTGGCGCAATCGAGTGGCCCTGTTTGTATTTGTGTGTCTCCACGTGTGTGTGAGTGTACGTGAGGGCGTGTCTGTGTGTGTGTGTGTGCGCTGTAGTGTGTCAGATCCTGCCGGATCCGCGCGGGACACTCGAGACCCGGTTCAGTGTAGTGTTACTCGGCCCAGCCTTGGCGGCTCTGCGTCGCTGCGCGCGCGAGCGCAGTGGGATGGGCAGTGCGGGGCCGCGGAAGCCCCCCTCCCCCCCCCCATCTTCGCTTCTTTCATTCGCTTTTTACTTTTCAAACTTTGGGCTTGTAAAGCGATGTTGGCTCGTCTCTCTGCAACAATGTCGCGGCATCGGCATTCTATTCTTCTGCAGCGAGCGCGGGGCTTGGCGACGACAGAGTGGCCGCCCCGCCCCGCCCCGCCCGCCTCGCCCGCCCCGCCCCGCCCACCCCGCCCCGCCCACCCCGCCCCGCCCGCCCCGCCCCGCCCCACCCCGCCCTTCGGGTCCTGGGAGGCTGCTGGTAATTCTCAGCGACCGCCCCGCCGCCCCGTCGCCAAGTTACATGAGTTTTCAACTAGTTTCGCGCCATTTTCTCACTCGCAGCGAGTGGCGCCGGGCACGGCTCGGGCTCGGCCCGGCTCCGTCGGCCTGGCGTGATAAATGTAAAGGAGAGTGAAGCAGTAGTCCCTCTCTCTCAGGCTCACTGGGGCGGCCCGCACGGGTGCGAGAGAGGCAGACTGACGTTATACTACCCGCTGGGAATCAGCCTGCAGCGTGCCGGCCTCCTCCATCCCCCTCATCAGGCTCTTTCTCTGCTCATTCTGCTCGCTGTGCGTCGCTGTGCCGCGTGGATTCTTCCCCCAGCCCCGCGCCACCGGCACACCTGCACCCAGAAGGCACGGATGCCGGGACGCCAGACTCCCGGGTGCCTCTATAATGTCAGCCCCGCGAAATTGGGGGCGGGCATGTGCTTTTTGGCGCCGAGGAGATGCTGCTGGTGGTGCGGGAGGTGGTGCTGGTGCTGGTGGTGGTGATGTTGGTGCTAGTGGTGGTGATGGTGTTGCTGCGGGTGATGATGGTGCTGCTGGTGGTGGTGGTGGTGCTGCTGCTGGTGGTGGTGGTGCTGCTGGTGGTGGTGCTGGTGCTGCTGGTAGTGGTGGTGGTGGCGGCGGTGCTGCTGCTGGTGGCGAAGAAAGGACAGAGGAGGGGGCTGAGGCTCAGTACCACGCCGGGGCGAATAGTGTTCGCATGATTAGCTCCCAGGCGTCCCGGTGAGCGGCCTCAGGCTGCCTGCCTGGCTGACTGGGTGGCGTCGTCGCGCGCGAGAGCGAGAAAGCCGAGAAAAATGAGGTACGCGGCCGCGACGGAGCAGGGCGATGAGAAATTGACGGACGGCCGTTGGAGGGGGCCGAGGGGGCGCTGGAGGGGGAAGGGGCCCGGAGGGGTGCCGGGGCGGAGTGTGATCTGCTGATGGAAGTCTGGCCGACACCTGCAACCCCTGCAGCCCCACTGGAGGGCAACGCGCCCCTGCGCCACGGCACGCCACGGCACGCCACGGCCAGACCGGAAATGGAAACACAGCGCTCGTGCCTGGGGTTGGTTGTCGAGGCCGTCGAGGGTTGCCTACCTGCCCGGCGTTTGATTCATGGGCGCCGTAATCTATTTGTGTGAACACGTGTGCAGCATGTGTGCCTTGCACGTGTGTGCCTTGCACAGTGTGCCGGCGGGCGAGGTGAGTGCTCCCCGCTAATGGCCTTTCTAAATGGAGCCGGCGACGAGGGCGCGGCGCTGGCGGTGAGCTCCCCGAGGACACGGCGCGGTGCGGCGCGGCTAGATGAAGACAGGGATCATGGCGGGGCCTGGCCCAAGGCCTGGCCTTCTCCCGGAGGTTTTACTTTGTTCGCCGTCTTCAGTGTGACCTCCTCCGCGCCCCCGCCGTCGCCCCCGCTGCGAGCAGTGCTGAGCTCTTCTTGAGCTGCTCCGAAGCCGCCCCCCTGGCCGTGCCGTGCCGTGCCGCGCCCGCCTGCCTCCAACTTGCCGCCGTCGCCTTTATTGCCTGTGTAATTAAAATGTCCGGCGGTGGAGGGGGTAGTTGCCCCCGTGCCACTTCGTACCGTGCCGTGCCGTGCCGTGCCGTGCCGTGCCGCGCCGCCCCTGTTGCGTCTGGTGTCGAAGAGAATGTCGGTAAACACGACAACTTTGCGACACCTTTCCGCGCGGCGCGCCGACCATGCCTTTTTCTTACTTAATAAAGCACAATGAGGAAAATTAAAAAAAAAGACGGCGTCCGACTCATTCTACCGTCTGGCGGCAGCAGCAGTGTGCCAGTGGCAGCAGCGGTGGTGGTATAGCGGCAGCGCAGTGGCCTTCTTTGGAGCACGGTGCACGTCTGGGGGCTGAATAATTGAACGTGACTTGTTTTTGCACACGGTTACAGGTTTCACCCTCGTCAACATTGTGTGTGTGTGTGTGTGTGTGTGCACGTGTGTGCGCGCGCGTGAGTGCGAGGACCATTTGATGGCTCCTACAGCTCTCTCCCCCCCCCCTTTCCTGGCCGCCCTGGTTTCCGGGACGCCGCCGGAAAGGCGTGCTTGTCATGCCGTCACAACGCGGACGCAACGCGGACCTATCTCCCCCCCCTCTCTCTCTCTCTCTCTCTCTCTCTCTCTCTCTCTCTCTCTCTCTCTCTCTCTCTCTCTCTCTCTCTCTCTTTCCCTCGTGCGGCGTCCCCCACGGGTGCGAGAGAGACGGACCGCGAGACAGGCGATCGGCAGGGCAAAGCCGCGCGCGAAGCTAAATCCATCGTGGCGGGCAAATCCAACGAAAGTCGAAGGCTCCTGCGGGACAGCCGCGAGTGCGAGAGAGACAGAGCGACGCGAGCACTGTCCGGGGTGGGCCCCGCTTGCCCCGCTTGGAGACGCGGCGGCACCGAGTTGACGCCGTGAGAGTCGTTGTCGAGGTCAATCAGGCCGTGCTGCACGAATACAGATTCGCTTATCGCACGATCGCACGCGCCGCCGTCGGTTTGTGTGTGTGCGTGTGTCTGTGTGTGTGTCTCTGTCTGTCTGTCTGTCTGTCTGTCTGTCTGTCTGTCTGTCTGTCTGTCTGTCTGTTGTTGTGTGTGTGTGTGTGTGTGTGTGTGTGTGTGTGTGTGTGTGTGTGTGTGTGTGTGCCGTCACGGCTGCGACGCGGCATCGACTGGCGTCCCTGCCGCCGTGTGAACTAATGCGCTTCCTGATGGCGTGGCCCCGATAGCTAGATGGCGCCAGTGGCATCCCCTAGTGCTGCCTAGTGCTGCCTAGCGCCCCGCGGGGGCCCGGTACGGCTCCATACACGCCCCGCTCCCCTCCCTGCCCCTCCGGGGGCCCACGGCCCACCATCACCGTTACCTAATGGTGTAGCGCCACTATGGCGTGCGCGGTGCGCGGGGTGGCCGCTACATATGGCTGTCACAACCCTGCCCCCTTTTTCCACGCGGTTCCCCCTCCCCCTCCACCCTCTCCCTCCGCAGCACCTCTAATGGTCCCGGCCGAGTAATGCGGGCCAGCATTTCTATGAATTTGGTATTACACCTGTAGGGCAGCGCGCCATAAATCAGGGGGCCGAAGCCCGGGGTCTCTCTCTCTCTCTCTCTCTCTCTCTCTCTCTCTCTCTCTCTCTCTCTCTCTCTCTCTCTCTCATAGGGCGTCCCGTTGGCGTGCGAGAGAGACGGAGCGACGCGCGGCCGGCCGCTCGGCATCAGAGCCTCCAAAGGCAGCGAGCGGCAGCGGGGGCAGTGGGGGGCAGTGGGGGCGGCAGCGGATGGAGCACGCCGTCATTCCATTTATGGATGAGGAGCAGGCACTACTGGACGGCGAGCCGGCGGCTCCTCGGCTGCTGTTGTTGTACACCGAGCCGCGTCCGTCGTGGACGACCCCGAGGCATCCGCCGGACGCGCGCACAGTGGGCCAGAAGACCGGTGGAGGCGAACCAAACTCTAGACACGTTTTGAGCTCTAGAGTTGCTAAACAGGCCTCGTACTGAACGTGTGACCCCACCAATGGATTCCTCGTTCGGAGAGCAATCCGTTGGTGGGGTCACACGTTCGGTTCTAGGCCTTTTTTGCGACGCTGGATCTCAAAACGCGTCTAGAGTTCTGTCCGCCTCCACCGGTCTTCTGGCCCACTGTGAGGCGCCGCCGCCACCGCAGCCCTTTTCTCGCTTCTTATTGTAATCCAGCTCGTCTGCTTCCCTGATTTTCGCTTTCCCTGATTTCGCCTTCCTTCGCCGGCCGGCCTAGAATCTCAGACGGAGGAGGAAGGCGGGGCGGGAGGCTGTGCCGAAGGTTTCTCGCGCCAGTTTGTGAGCACATCAAGGTGGTTAATGGTGTGGGCCTTTTGGGCCTTTTATTTTGCTGCCGAGCCGCCGCCGCCACCGTGGCGTACTTAAAAGGTCACTCACGCACACACACAAGTAAGACACACACACACACACACACACACAAGTAAGACACACGCAGACCCAAACACACACATACAAGACACACACACGCACACAAGTAAGACACACACACACACACACAGGGCACCGCGCCCGCTGCCTTTACTGCGAGGCCGCCGACGTCCCGGGCCTCCTGGCCGCCTTCCTCGTGGCCGTTAGGACGTTGCGGTTACTTCTGCGCAAAGACTTTTTATTCGCTCTTTGCCCCCTCGGCCCGGCACGGCACGGCCCGGCTCGGCATGGCCCGGCTCGGCACGGCAAGGCTCGGCCCGGCACGGCACTGCCGGGGCATGGACAGGGCCCGGCCGATTCTTTTACCCTGCGGCTTCTGCCCCTGACAGGTTGGCATCCCTGTAATGGTCTAGGCTCGGGGCGGGGCGGGGCCCTGGCGGGGCTTTTACCTCGGCGGCGGTATACAAGAGTGCTTTTTCGCGCCCGGTGAAAGAAGGAGAGAGAGAGGACAAACAGGGCAAAATAGACGCCAGACCTTTTTATGGCATGTGTCATGGGGCGGATGTCGTCGGGGACGTATGCACGACGTATGCAAGCGTTGGCAGTGGGGTGGGGGTTCCAGGCCCTCCAGCCGTTCCAGCCGGGGTTCCAGCGCGCGCCTCTCTCCGCCCGCGTCAGGCTGGCGCAAGGCTTGAAAGCAGAAAAAAAGCAAACCACACAGGAGCATGTAGTGCGAACTGGGCAGTCGTGAAAGCCATTCCCCTCTTCCTTGAGGAAAAAAAACGGAAAAAGGCTGTTTACACGAAGAAAATGAAAAAAAAAAAGTGCTGTGTGTGTTTTTGGGTGTTTTCTCTGTTTTCGGTCGATTTACATTTTCTTTGTTGGGTATTCGGAACACGTACGGGAATCGATGTAAAGCGGAAATGCAGTCCTCCGGGAGAAACGGGAACGACTATTGCATTCAATTTTCCCGGTCGCAGCACTTTGATGGCTCGGGCTCGGGGCGCACGGCGAAGGGTCCGTCCCGGCCCAGCGTCCCCTTGTCTTCATGAGCGAGTGAGTATGCGCCCCGCTCCCCTCTCTCTCCCTCCCGCACAGTGGGCCAGAAGACCGGTGGAGGCGGCCAAAACTCCAGACGCGTTTTGAGCTCCAGAGTCGCTAAATGGGACTCGAACCAAACGTGTGACCCCACCAATGGATTACTCGTTCGGAGAGCAATCCATTGGTGGGGTCACACGCTCGGTTCGAGTCCCATTTAGCGACTCTGGAGCTCAAAACGCGTCTGGAGTTTTGGCCGCCTCCACCGGTCTTCTGGCCCACTGTGTCCCGCTTGCCGGACGGGCCAGCTGGCTGATTCTGTCGCTCTCTCTCTCTCTCTCTCTCTCTCTCTCTCTCTCTCTCGCATCCCTGCGGGAGTGCGAGAGAGACCGCCACAGTCGAAGGGTCCGCTCTCGTCGCCGGTCGGAATTTTTTCGCGGCCGAGACCCCTTCCTTCCCCTTGGGCAGCAGAAACCTCCCCCCGCCCCCGCCCCCTGCCCGCACCTCGCTGGCCCCGGGAACTGTTTCCTTGGATTATTTTGCAATTTCTGTGCGTCGGGGGAAATGAACAAACACGCGGCCAAGAAGTTTGGTGCTGTCCTCCCCCCCTCCCCCACCCCTTCCCCTGCCCGCCCCTTTCCGGCCACACTGTGTCGCCGCCGCCGCGCCGCCGCCGCTGTGTGTACACTTTGAAGGAACGGGTCCGCATTCCTCTGCATACGCGATGGGGCGGGGCGGGGCGGTGCCTATCGAAACACAACGGAAGCGATCCCTCGGCCATGTGATGCCGTGCCGTGCCGTGCCGTGCCGTGCCGTGCCGTGCCGTGCCGTGCCGTGCCGTGCGGTCCCCTCGTCCCGGGGCATTACCTTCCCCTTCCTTATGAAACTTGTTCCGCGCTGTTGGCCCGAAGGCTGCGGGCCGCCCGGGCTCGGCTCGGCTGCGCCTTTCGGTCGGCCTTGTGCCGTTTTGTGTACTGCTTAGGCCAAACCACTCACTTTCCGGCGGGGGAAGAAGAGAAGGGGGAGTCTTGTTCTGGAATATCTCTCCCCGCGCTCTCCAGCGGCAGGGCCACTCCACTGGCAGCATGTCCCGCCCACCTTGCGAGGTCTGCAGGAGGGTGAGGCTGATTCCGAGCGGGTGGAGGTCTCTCTCCCACGCACACGGCAACGCCCCACGAGTGCGAGAGAGAGGGACAACGGCTCGGAATGAGTCCACAGTGCGGAGGCCGTACCACTGTGGGCCAGAGGACCGGTGGAGGCGGCCAAAACTCTAGACGCGTTTTAAGCTCCGGAGTCGCTGAACAGGCCTCAAACCGAACGTGTGACCCCACCAATGGATTCCTCGTTCGGAGAGCAATCCATTGGTAGGGTCACACGTTCGGTTCGAGTCCCATTAAGCGATTCTGGAGCTCAAAACGCGTCTCGAGTTTCGGCCGCCTCCACCGGTCTCCTGGCCCACTGTGCGCCCGGGCTGCTATTCTTCCAGACCCCTGCCGTGCCTTTCCCGTCGGCATTCCAACCCCGCATTCCAGCGAGTAATTCCGCGTCGCCGCGTCGCCGGACGGACGGGGCGTGCCCAGGGCGTGCCAGGCTGCCAGGCAGACACGACGCGCGTGGCGGAGCGTGCGGCCGGAGGTGTGGCTCCGCGTGGCTCGCTGCGCCGCGGCGGCGCACACGAGGGCGGACGCGGTCGGCCACCCCAGCACACTGACTCCGAGAGTCGTTTTCGTCGCTCTGTCTCTCTCGCACCGGCACGGCGCGCCCCATGAGTACGAGAGAGACAGAGCGACGAAACCGACTCCCGGAATCAGTCTGCGGTCTCAGTATGTGCGCGGCGTGAGCGATAAATAAGGTTTAGTTGTCCGGGCACACCTTTGCGTCTGACGCGGAGCCTCGCGGAGCACGGAGGGCCGTTACTACAGACACTCCGTGCCGCGCCGAGGGGACGCGGCCCACAGTGGGCCAGAAGACCGGCGCAGGCGGCCGAAACTCCAGACACGTTTCGAGCTCTAGAGTCGCTTAACAGGGCTCGAACCGAACGTGTGACCCCACCAATGGATTCCTCGTCCGGAGAGCAATCCATCGGTGGGGTCACACGTTCGGTTCGAGTCCCGTTCAGCGACTCTGGAGCTCAAAACGCGTCTAGAGTTTCGGCCACCTCCACTGGTCTTCTGGCCCACTGTGCGCCGCGCCGCGCCCCGATGCAGCAGACGGGCCACACTGCGGTCCCCGGGAGATTGACTCTGTAAGCTGAAAGGAAATGCAACGGCCACACCGGAAGTGCCGCGCTGCCGCTGCGCCACCACTGTAGGGCTGCCGCTGCCCCACTGTAGGGCTGCCGCTGCCCCACTGTAGGGCTGCCGCTGCCCCACTGTAGGGCTGCCGCTGCCCCACTGTAGGGCTGCCGCTGCCCCACTGTAGGGCTGCCGCTGCCCCACTGTAGGGCTGCCGCTGCCCCACTGTAGGGCCGCCGCTGCGCCGCCGCTGCCCAGGCGCTGCTCGGAATGGCTTTGCCGGGGCCTGGCCGCCCCGCCGCGCCCGACTTGGCTGCCAGCGCAGCGGCAGCGCAGTCCCATAAATTGAGACAAATTGCGGACAAGAGAAAAATTCGGGAAGGGCTGCTGCTGCTGAGGTGGCGGCGGGGCGGGCAAGGTGCTGGCAAGCTGGCCCTGCAGGCGGAATCCGAGAGCCGTTCCCGTCGCTCTGTCTCTCTCGCACCCACACGGACCGCCCCATGAGTGCGAGAGAGACAGAGCGACGAAAACGGCTCTCGCTATCCCGGCCAACGGCGAGCGCCGTGCGGCTATGCAGTGCCGCCGACAGCACTGCGTGGCGGGACTGCCTACCCACCATTACCATTGCCATTAAGGGCTAGACCACACATGATCGTATGCCATTTCGGGCCCGACACATGCCCGCCTGCACTGTAAAACGAGACATGGCCGTCCTTACTAAGGTGACACTTTTTCCCGGCGGAGAACCTCAAGCGGCTACGACTCCCACTCGCAGTATGGCCAGTCAGGCGCTTACAGTGCAGCTGCGGAGAGGGCGCCAAGGAAAGAAAGAGCGACCACGTGAACGCACTATCGTGTTTTCACGGTGGAGCGGACGTGGGAACTCGGCACTCCGGTCCATGGAGGTTATCTAGGTGCTGCTGGCCAGTGTAGGCGGCCGGCCGCTCAGATGCAGCCCGCCCGCCGAGGCGTGCCTCGTGTGCCCAGCCGGAAAATCGGATGTCCGTCGGCAGCCCCGCCCCGCCCCACCTCGCCCTGCCCCACCCCGCCCCGCCCCACCCCGCCCCGCCCCGCCCCACCCCCCCCCCCCGCCCCGCCCCCACCCACACGCAGGGAGTATCGCCAGTATCGGGCTCCTGCCCACCAGGCCGGCAATTTGTGTTATTAACCTGGTGGGCCTCTCCCGCCGCGCCCCGCCCCGCCGACTGCTGGTGTTCCGACCCGAAACTTCCTGTTGCCAACTTAAAGTGGTCTCTGATGGCACTTTGATTAATGGCCTCCAAATGACTCTCCGGAGCGCGCGGGGTGCTGCGGCCGCTGGCTTTGGTCCGGTCGTGTGGAGGTGGAAGTGGGGGCGGTGCCGGTAACTTGACGGTGGCAGGCGGCACCCTGGGCGGTGCGCCGCAGCAGACTGAGAGTCGCTTTCGTCGCTCTGTCTCTCTCGCACTCATGGGGCGTTCCGTTTAGGTGCGAGAGAGACAGAGCAATCCATTGGTGGGGTCACACGTTCGGTTCGAGTCCCATTTAGTGACGCTGGAGCTCAAAACCCGTCCGGGATTTTGACCGCCTCCACCGGTCTTCTGGCCCACTGTGCGCAGCGGCGGAGCCGCCCAGCCGCTGCACCATCCGCTACCAGCGAATTCAGTGTTTGAGTGGCGTTTCGTTCCGGTTTAAATTTTGCTTTGAAAAACTTTGGTCCGGTGGCGGAGCTAGGCGCTTGGCCGCGGCGTCCGCGTCCACGACACGGCACACTAGCAGGGAGCGAGGCGAGCAGGCGAGGCTGTTCTGCAATTAGCGCACTTCAGTGGCGCAGCGGGGCGGTGGAGTTGTCCATCGCACCGGAAATCGGGCCGAGTTGTAACGCGGTACTCCTTGGTCGCTGCCCAGGTACTCTGAGCCCTTTGGTCCATCTATAGCAAATGATTGATGAATGGTTTATCATGGGAAGGGGCCACTTGCTGGATTATTTAGGGACCCTGAAAGTGGGCCATATACAAAGATGCCCTGGCGCTATTGGCATCCTAACAACTGGAGCGGGCAATAGAATAAAGGTGCCCAGTTTCAAGGCATGCCATATTTTGAGTGTAGTTGAATTATTCATGAAGAAAAGTCCAGATTGAATCATGACGTGAATCTGGTGTGAGCTCTGTAATGTGAATAAACCTTTCCCTCTGCGTGACGGTTTGTGACACACGGCCTCGCCTGGCTGCCTGGCTGCCTATGCCTGGCTGCCTGCCTCCCCCGGCAGAGCCCAGGACGTCGTACACCACGGCGGCGGCGCGGCTGTCTGGGGCGGGAAACCATTGCCCAAAGTGCCTCGTTCGTTGTGTGCGGCTGTGTTCGGACACGTGGGCTAGGGGGCTAGACACGTGGCGAGGTGTGGTGTGGGTGTGTGGAGAGGGAGGCCTTGCCTCACCTGGCCTGCGCGGCCCGGATGCTCGGAGCGGTGGAAGAGGGGGGGGGGGGGCGGAGGGGTTAAGCGATGAGTGCGCGGCTATCCTATCAAATCAGGGGGCTGAATCGCGCAATCAAGGCAGCGCGGCGTGCACGGGAAGGGGCGGCTGGGGCGCGGCCCCCGCACGCCCGGGGATTTATACCCAATCTGACGGACAGTCGCCCGACAGGCCACTCTGTTAAAGTTCATTTTCCATCTCTCTCTCTCTCTCTCTCTCTCTCTCTCTCT
>NW_023144625.1:9255046-9300046 GCF_012932325.1 Thrips palmi | reverse complement strand
TTCGGTTATCACGGAATTAACGAACATTTTCGTTGGGTGAACGAATTCCTTTTTTCCGTGTAGCTCTGTCCCTCTCGCACCGTTACGGGTCCACCCCGTTAGTGCGAGAGAGACGGCGCGACGAAAACGACTCTCGGAATCAGTCTGCAGGGACACGGGCAGGTCGGCCTGTCTCTCGCAGCAGCACGGAACGCCCCGCGAGCGCAAGAGAGACAGAGTGACGGCCGGCCTGAGTGAGGTGCGTGAGGGGCTCCTCATTTGCCAAGGTTTCCGACTCCACTCCGAGCGGGCGGCCTTTTGTCGTGGGGCTTTCGCGGCCGCGCGGCACCGCGAGGGACCGCCAGGGTTGCTGCACTGTGGCAAAAACCTACGGAAAATTCTGTAAGCAGCTTGTGGGAATTCTCCGTAGCCCCCTTATCAATATTCTCCGTAGGCTCTTACAGTATTTTCCGTAGGACCGCACAGTATTCTCCGTAGGACCTTACAGTGATCTCCGTAGGACTATACAGTCTACCAGGTCCTACGGAGAAGACTGTGCGGACTTACAGAGAATACTGTACGGCCCTACGGAGAATTCTGTAAGAGCCTACGGAGAATATTGATAAGAGGGCTACGGAGAATCCTGGCAAAAAAATTAACAGAATTTTCCGTACCTTTTTGCTACAGTGTGCTATTTTGTCAGCCACGCCCCCGTCGCTTCATGTGAGCGGCCGACCTTTGTGCGGCTGGGTCCACCCCGCCCCGCCTCGTTCCGCCCCGACCAACGCGACTGGCCTGCTGGCCTGCTGGCCGTGGCTTCGCGGTGGTGTGTCCATTAGTCACTGCAAAACATACACACGTCCTGACGGCCGTCGAACTGCGGCCTGCCCGGCCGGGATTTACGGGACAGGCGTCCCAGCAGTGCCGGCCGGACAGACAGACAGACAGACAGACAGACAGACAGATGGACAGACAGACAGACAGACAGACAGACAGACATACTTCTGCTGGCAAACGAGGAACGCGGGGCTGCGATCCCCATTATTCCAGCCGACACCAAAGTGTCACGTTGTGCGCCTGTTTTTGGCCTGTTCTTTTTTCAACGTGCGTAAATCTGATGGGCTCGAATGAGGGCACTGGCATGAAAGAGCATGGTTACAAGTCTACTGTGCATGTCCCGATTTGATTTACCCACCGCCTCATTCAGCTTCCACTTTCAGGACAGTTATGAATCTTCGAGTTATGGAGCCTCTACTCTGAAGCCAAAACATTTGGTCCTGGTTTAGATGTCCGCTTTGTCCTGGCTGTGTGGTTCAGCTGTGTGCTTTAGTTGTCTGGTTTACCTGTTTATCTAGTTGGTGCCGCGCTAGTGTCTTTGGTGGCCGGGCCTTTTGGATGATTGTCAGAGGCCGTGGCGTGACCTCCGCGTCAAGAGAGGCCAGTACGGCACAGTGTGTGCGGAGCGAAGTAGCAAAACGGCACAATGAGCTGCCCGACAGCTGCCGTCTCTCTCGCACTCACGGGGCGCCCCGCAGGTGTGCGAGAGAGACGGGGCGACCAACAGGCGGCGCTGGCTGGCGCTAGCTTGCCCGAGCGAGGGGTGGATCACTACACTCTAAATGTAGGGTGCCCAGCAACTGGGCGCCTTTGTCGCCCGCCCCACTTTTTAGGGTGCCAAATGTCGCCCAGTTCCTGGGCACCTTTGTCACCCAGTCTCGGGGTGGACAAACCATTAAGAAACCTGCCTTCACCCATGGCTCAGCAGCAACTGAGGTGCCGAAGGTGCCCAGAATCTAGGCACCTTAGTCGCCCAGGATCTAGACACCTGAGCATGCTCCGGCATGCTCTACCATGGGAGAGGGTCGGTTACTGTATGATTTGTCCACCCCGAGACTGGGCGACAAAGGTGCCCAGAAACTGGGCGACATTTGGCACCCTAAAAAGTGGGGCGGGCGACAAAGGCACCCAGTTGCTGGGCACCCCATATTTTGAGTGTAGTGTACTCATGTGTACAAATTGGCCCGTACTCATTGTACTCACAAGTTTAAAAAGGGCAAAATTCACAAGTTTTTCTACCGATTTGGCGTTGAGTGCCGTTTAAAACGCTAAATAAAGCCTTAACGTTTACAAATGTGAAATTTATGAGTAAAGCAAGGTGTACTCACACGTACTCATGTACTCATGTGTACACTAGAACGCTGAGTGATTCACCCCTCGTGCCCGAGGCCGCCAGCGCCGCCAGCTCGCCCCGACAGCCCCCGGTCCCTCGGTATCATTGGCGCGTGCGTGCGTCTGACAAGGAGGCGGGAGTACAAGGCGTGCTTGCCGGGAAAGAGAAAGCCCATATCCCCGACACCCAGTTTCCTGCTGTTGATCTTTTATACGATACGTTTTTTATCGACGCTCAAGCTAATTTACAACACGTTGTTTTTTTAAATCATGTGTACGTTCGTCTTATTTTTCACGCCGTAGTATCATTTTACGTGTTACGTGGGGGTAATACGTGGGTAAAAATAATAATAAACTATAATAAAGCGGTGGTGAGGGGGAAGAGAGAGAGAGAGAGAGAGAAGAGAGAGAGAGAGAGAGAGAGAGGGGGGGGGGGGGGAGGGAGGGAGAAAATATTGCGGGCCATGAGGAAGATGATTGGAGATGCCTGGAGTCGCCTGGAGTCGCGCGGCCCGAGGACGTGCCGCTCGCCGTGACGCTGAACGAGGCCGTTTCGTAAACAGCTGTCGGCCGTTTTGACGGGCCGGGCCGGGCCGTGCCGAGCCGTGCCGAGCCGAGCCGAGCCGGCACGTAGTAGTGGCGCGTCTCGAACATTCAGCAATGGGGTGACACTTCTTCTCGTCCTCCTCTTCCTCGACCCGCCGAGGCGCACGCTCTCTCTCCCTCTCTCTCTCTCCCTCTCTCTCTCTCTCTCTCTCTCTCTCTCGCTCGCTCGCCCAGGCGTCCAGCCACATAAATTCCCGTCATGTTGGCCGCCATGAGACCGCCATGAAAATGACGACGATAGCCCCGTCTGAAATATGGCGTCCGCGGCCTGGCCAGGGCGGGCCGGGCCAGGGTCGCCGTCGTCGTGCGAGGCGGACCAAGAGGCGGACCGTCGGCGGCCACCTCCGCGCCATCTGGGGCGGCCGGCGGTCCGACAGTGGGCCAGAAGACCGGTGGAGGCGGCCAAAACTCCAGACGCGTTTTGAGCTCCAGAGTCGCTAAATGGGACTCGAACCGAACGTGTGACCCCACCAATGGATTGCTCTCCAAACGAGGAATCCATTGGTGGGGTCACACGTATGGTTCGAGTCCTTAGCAACTCTGGAGCTCAAAACGCGTCTGGAGTTTTGGCCGCCTGCGCCGGTCTTCTGGCCCACTGTGCGTCTGCGGGGGCCTCCGAGGGGTCGCCGCCGGGGACGAATATCAGCTGCTCGCTGCTCCCGGCCTCGTCGCTCCGTCTCTGTCGCACCCTCACGCCCGTGCGACGCCGCCACGAGTGCGAGAGAGACGGCGCGACGAGGCTTTGCCGCGGGGCTCGGCTGAGGCGCCGTGCGCGCGTCGGGATTAATTTACCGGATTGCTTTCCGTTATTTTGGTGGCGAGAAATCACTTTCTCCTTCGGGCGCCTTCGGGCCTTGAGGACGGAAACGGGGACATTGGAGGCGGCGGCCATGTATTGAGCCCACTCGTCACAAACACACACAACTCGCACACTCAGGCACACTCACGTCCACTGCACGCACGCGCGCGCTCACACACACACACACGCACACACACACACACGCGCGCACACACACACACAACGTGCCGGCACACTCGAAGGGGATCAGCCAGTGAGGCGGTCGCACAGGCCACAAAGGAGCGAGGATTTTAGTTTCTTTCTCTGTCTCTCTGTGTGCGTGCGTGTGTCCTGGCCGCTTTTGTCGGACACACAGGCAGTGCGTGTGCTGACGCCGACGTACATCCCGCTGCTAAACCGCTTACCGCAGTTTCCGTCTTGGACCCGCACGGCACTCTGCCTTCGGCACACTGATTCCGAGAGTCGTTTCGGTCGCGCCGTCTCTCTCGCACCTTTATGGGATGCCCCATGATAGCGAGAGAGACAGAGCGTCGACGAAGACCTTTACTGCCTGCGGTGTTTCGTGTTTCTCGCAGGCGCAGGCCGACTGCGCTTGCTTCGGTCACACGCCGCATCGCTCTACACTCGGACGCCGTCGTCGCTTGTTGCATGGGGAGCGGTCGGGAGTGAATGGAACACCACGTCCAGCCACGGGGCCGGCGAATATATGTCTGCCTGTCCGTCCCTCTCTGTCTGTCCGTGTTTGATCTGTCTGTCTGTGTGTTTTAATGTCTGTTCGTCTGTCTGTTCTTCTGTCTGTCTTTCTGTTTGTCTCACGGTAAAAACGGATCCTGGTTTTCCCAGGAAGCCATTAGTGAAGGCATAGGCGATTTCCAGGGAGTTCCTGGGAAAAGCAGGAACCGTTTCTAGCCGTGCTGTCTGTCTGTCTGTCTGTCTGTCTGTCTGTCTGTCTGTCTGTCTGTCTGTGTGACTGAATATCTGTCTGTCTTTGTGAATCTCTGGCTACATGTCTGTCTACATGTCTGTCTAAATGTCTGTCTGTCTGTGTTTGATCTGTCTGTCTGTCTGTCTGTATGTCCGAATATCTGTCTGTCTTTCTGAATGTTTGTCTTTCTAAGTGTCTGTCTGAATGTCTGTCTGAATGTCTTTCTGAATGTCTGTCTGTCTGTCTGTCTGTCTGTTTGTTTCTTTGTTTGTTTGTTTGTCTGTCTGTATGTCTGTAGACCTGTATATGTGTGAATGTCTGTCTTTCCGTCTGCAATCGCCTCTAGAGACGCCGCACCTGTTAAGCGACACATCAACTCGCTCGCTGCTCTCCCTCCCTAGCTCCCTGCCTCCCCGCGCCACTTTCGCGCTGTGTGACTGCATTGCAGGAGTGCACACAGGCAGGCACACACACATACACACAGATAGACACACACGTTTGTGAATCGACTGCTCGTGAAATGACGGAAGTGGAATTGGTTCGGGACATGTCAAACAGGTCCGCGCGGGAAGTCCGCCGGGCCGAGGGGCAAACAGCAGCAACAACAACAACAGCTGGACAACAAGGATGGAGCCAACAGCACACAAATTCAGAGGGAAACGCTAGCGCGGCGCAGACACAGACGCACACACTCCCCCCCCCCTTTCCCTCTTACACACACACACACACACACATGCGCATGCACACACACCCTCACACACACCCTCACACGCATGCACACACACACAGATACTGTTACCCCCCCCCCCCCAGACTTGTGACCAAGTGAATTTTATGATGCTGTAAAACTGTTCATAGGAGAGCGAAACACATACACATGCTCATTTTGAAGGTGTGTGCGTATGTCTGTGTGTGTATTTATGTATGTGTGTGTTTGTGTGCACTCTTGCGCTGATTAAAGCCCGTGCGTGTTTTACCTCGTCTTGATGATAATTGACTTCATTCCATGGCGTTCGATTCGCGTCGTCAGGTCCAGATGGGGGAAAGTCGAATTGCTGTCGATATATCGAAAACGTGTTGACATCCAATTTTGTGGTGAAAGTGTTAGTCCGAGGCGGGTAGCGTCGCTTCGCATTTCGCAGACGCGGATCCAGTGCACCCCCCCCCCCCCGGGCTCTTAGATAGCCGCCTGAGATGGTTTAAAGCCGAGAAAGCCCCCTGAAAGTATGCAAAAAGTGCTACTTTACCCCTTTTCAGGCCGGCTCTGGATCCGCCACTGTTCCACACCTGGGCGATGTTGATGTCAGACCGTCGGACAGCGCCAAGTGGAAGTAACTGCAGCCAAATATGTGCACCAAAATTCATCAAACGTTTGAAATTCACTGAAATTCAATATGATTCGTCAAAATTCAGCTGTTTTAGACCAAAATTCATCGAAATTCGACTGAAATTCATTGGATTTTGTGCACCGAAATTCGCAGTGATTTCTCCTTGGACAGCGCGGCCGCCCAGGGCCAGGGCCAGGGCCGGAGTGAAGCGATCTCCCTTTGTTTGTCGTTTTCCTTTCCGCGGAGCAGCGGAGGCGGAGGCGAACGACTGCAGGCAAAGGCAAACAGAACGAAAAACATCGATTCGAAAAGCCGGAGCCATCGCGCCGTCGCGCCGTTTGGCCGTGGAAAAATGTGGGAATAAGCGGCGCGCGAGTGGGGCGGCGAGTGCCTGGCGTGCGCCCCTTTTCCACGCGAGTGAGTGCCGCGCCAAACGCCAAATGGATTTCTCAGCCGCTTTGCGAGTGCCGTCCGGCCAGACTGAGCTGAGGGATGCCACCGCGCCCAGCCCCACCCCGCCCCGCCCCGCCCCGCCCCACCACGCCCCGCCCTACCCCGCCCCACCCCGCCCCACCCCGCCCCGCCACGCCCCCGCCTCTGCGGCGCTCTGCGGGTGGCCGTCCAGCCGTGCGGAGCGCGCGCGTTTTTAATTATGAAGCGGAAGAAGAAGAGAGGAGAGACTCGTTGGGATCCATATTCGGAACAGAAACGCTCAGCTCGGACCTCGGCGCGGCGAAGATGCCCGTTCCGTTCGCCGTGTCGGTGGCCATGCCGACTCCGCCGCGATGATTGTTGGTACAAGAATGCATCGGGTCCGCGAAAAGGCCTCTAATGGATTCTGGGTACTCCGTCTGGAGCGTGGGCACTGCACTCCGACCGAACGGCCCCGTGCGTGTGGCAGAGGCCGAGGTGCTGTTCGGCCAGTGGCAGTGCTCACAATTAGCCAGAAGACCGGTGGGTGCAGTCAAAATCCCGGACGCGTTAGGGTCTCTAAATGGGACTGGAACCGAACGCGTGACCCCACCATGCTCTCCGAAAGAGGAATCCATTGGTGGGGTCACACGCCTGATTCGAGTTCGGAGTAGCGACTCTGGAGCTCAAAACGCGTCTAGAGTTTTGGTCGCCGGCGCCGCGGTCCTCTGGCCCACTGTGGGGTGTGGCGTCGTCAAACGAGTTTAGCCAAGTCCGCGCGTGCCAGCGGACGGGCCGCGGCGGCGACGCGGCGCCGAGTGTCCACTGCTGCGGCGTTCTCTATGGACCGTCGTCGTCGCGTCGCGCCGCGTCGCGCGGTACGGAGACAAATGACCCTGCGCACTGCCACGCTGCCACGCTGCCGCGCGGAACAAAAAGGGACGAGAAAAATGAGGCGGCCAGTGCTTTATGTACGCAGTACGCAGTGCACTGGCCCGCAATTGCCAAACTACACCAGAAAAAAGGAGCGCTTTTTTTCCTTGCTACGCGAGGCTAACTACTCGTTACTGCACTGTCTCGGCGAAGCACGGTCGAGACTTTAAACCTTTGAACCGGCTGGCTTTGTCTTACTGCGTCTTAGACGTCGCGTCGCGTGACTGGTGGACCCCGGGCCGGCTCGTTAGGAGGACTCGGATCCAAACGGATTTCCCGCAAGCGCCCGCGCAACCGAGGGTAGGCAACACGGTGGGCAAGGCGGCGCTCGCGTTGCCTACCTCGCAGGCGGTCGGCCCCGCGCCAGCGGGGGAGGCGGCCAACCAGACGCGTTTTGGGCTCCAGAGTCACTAAACAGGACTCGAACCGAGCGTGTGACCCCACCAATGGATTCCTCGTCCGGAGAGCAATCCATTGCTGGGGTCAAACGTTCGTTTCGAGACCTATTTAGCGACTCTGGAGCTCAAAACGCGTCTAGAATTTTGTCCGCTCCACCGGTCTTCCGGCCCACTGTGCGAGGGTAGGCAACGCTCACCTTGCATACGGAGGGCCGCGGTGTCGCGCCACTGTGCGAGAGAGACAGGGCGAGCGAGGGCGCCACGAGTGCGAGGGAGACGACAAGTGACGTAATTAAGGTCGAGCGGGGCAGGCGAGTCCAGCCGCTGGACGCCGTGGCCACCCGAGTAAATAATTTTGTTCCACTCCGATTGCCCCCGCCTTCCTAATCCCCTCCTTTTTCTTTTTAGGGTCGTTTTTTGCTACTTTTGTATTTTTTTTTGGTTGTTACTTTGCAGGTAAAGTCATAAAGTCGGGGTGTGGTCATGGCGGGCGCGACGCGGGGAGCGAGACCGAAAAAGAAACGTTTATGAGCATGCGCGTGTGTGTGTGTGTGTGTGTGTGTGTGTGTGTGGTGTGTGTGTGTGTGTGTGTGTGTGCGCGCGCGCGCCTGTGTGTGGGTGTTAGTCGCGGCCCCAAGTACACGAGCGGGACCAGCTTTGCTTCCCGTGTGAGTTCCATGCGACTTCCGGTCCCCGGTCCGACCCGGAATCAAACTTTGTCTTCGGTCAGCAGCAGTTGGTTTCGTTGTGCTGTAGTATGCGCGCGCGCACGGGTTGTTGGTGCCGCTGGTTACAATGTACAAGTTTCCCCTTTTTTCCCCCTCTTTTGTTTTTCTGCGTGTTTTGTTTGTCCCCCTGCGTCCCCGGCGTGGGAGGCGGGGTCGCCGACACTTCGTGCCGGCCGGCCGGACGCTTCATTTGAGCGTCATTTGGTCGGCAGTCGCGGGCCGCGTGCCTCGCGGCGAGCGCAGTGACGCCGTGACACAGTGCGAGGCCGCGGGGATGGCGGGGGCAGGTCCCGGGAGTCGTAAACGCAACAACGTCGGATCGGATTAAGCTGAGGCAGGGACGGCCCGCGTGTGGCGGGGCCTTGTCCTCGAGGGGACGCCGCCGGCCGTTGCAGTTCGGTGTCCTGGCAGGTCCGGGCTGGTTCTGGGAGAGTATGGGAGTCACGGCATCGCCACACACTGAAAACTCAAGTGTGCAGAGTTCAAACAGTTTAAGCTTTCAAGTACACACATCGAAGGCTTAAGTGTGTACAGACCCAGAGCACCTAAGTGTGTAACACACATTGAAGTTTTAAGTGTGAACATACACAGAGCACTTAAGTGTGTTCTCAGTACACACATTGAGGGCTTAAGTGTGTACTCACTACACACATTGAGGGCTTAAGTATGTCCTCACTACACACATTGAGGGCTTAAGTGTGTAGTGAGTACACATGTTAGTGTGTTCTGAGTACACACTTAGGTTTTCTGTGCATCCAACTCGTTTTCGCGGATGCGGCATGCATCAGCCCTTCGTCCGGCCCCGCCCTTTGATGGCGGCGGGCTGGTCGGAGCCCTCATATCGGCGAAGGGCCCCCGAGGGGCCTCCGAAGGGCCTCTCGATGCCTTATTACGCGTGTCTTTATTGGGGCGGAGCGTGCCGGTTTGTGGCCCTGCGGCGGGCCGGGACCGTAAATGCTTGATATTTACTCTGTAATCTTGGCCGCGCCGTTCGCCCTGAGAGGCGGGGCTGCAAGAGGCGGTGGTCGCCTCCCTCTACCTCCCCTTTCGCACAGTGGGCCAGAAGACCGGCGCAGGCGGCCAAAAATCTAGACGCGTATTCAACTCCAGAGTCGGGATTCAAACAGAACGTGTGACCCCACCATTGCATTGCTCTCTAATGAGGAATCCATTGGTGGGATCACACGCTAGCAGCTGTGTAGCGACTCTGGAGCTCAAAACGCGTCCAGAGTTTTGGCCGTCGGCGCCGATCTTCTGGCCCACTGTGCCTTACCTGCTCACGCTCACGTCCGGGAAGTAATTGTGGTCCTATCAGCAGGACCGGTGCGTTTGATAAAATGCGATAAAAAGACGACGGGCAAGAGAATATCGGTTAATGAACTGCTCGGCATATTGTCGCCCGGGGCGGCCGGTCGGCCGGTCGGTCGGCCAGTCGGCGCGCGCCTCGGCGCCCCTTCCCGCTGGAGTTTGAATTTAATCCTGGTGAATGAAAAATGTTTATTAAACAGGAAGGAAGGCAAGGGGTGCCCTCGGATTTACTGCCGCAATACTGCTGCCGCCTCTTCGCGCTCATTGTTTACGTTGGATCGGCAACGGTGCGGCGTAGGCGCCTGGAGAGGCGTTTCACAGTGGTCCAGAAGACCGGTGGAGGCGGACCAACTCTAGACACGTTTTGAGCTCTAGAGTTGCTAAACAGGCCTCGCACTGAACGTGTGACTCCACCAATGGATTCCTCGTTCAGAGAGCAATCCGTTGGTGGGGTCACACGTTCGGTTCTAGGCCTTTTTTGCGACTCTGGATCTCAAAACGCGTCTGGAGTTCTGTCCGCCTCCACCGGTCTTCTGGCCCACTGTGCGTTTTCGCCGCTGAGTCTCTTTCGCACCTGAGTGCGAGAGAGTCAGAGCGACGATAACGACTCTCGGATTCAGTCTGCATGGAGGAGGCGGCCCTCTTGTCACGTTCCGGGCTCTGCAGTCCTCAGACGGGACTCGGATCGAACACGTGAGGGCGAGGGCACCCATGGCATCCTTGTTCGTTGGGAAATCCATTACCCAGTATTTTTTTCAAGTGGCACCTCATCTTTTTAGAGTCCAGCCCATGTGTCCGATCCGATAAATATTTAAGGACTACCGCGACTCAAAACGTGTCGTGGACCATGTCCACCCACTGGTCTTCTGACCTAGAGCCACGGGGCTGCAAGAGTAGGGCCATACTAATGACTGGAATAATGCATGGACGCATCATCGCCATGCATGCCCCATGGCTGCCCAGCGCCCGGGGCCTCACACCGCATGGCAGGTGCATCCATGCATCGCACGCATCGCATCCCCCGGCAGCATTGTCTCGTCAGGCAGATTATCAAACCGATGCGGTTGTTTTAATTGCTCCAAAACACGCCGGGCGTCGGCCCTCCACTCCACGGAGGGAAGTGGAAAAAGTTGTGGACATTTCGTAGCTTTGGGTTGATCACTCAGCTCCCTCCCTCCATAAAAGCATTTACAACGATTTTCCCAGCGAAATTTTGAAACTGCCGTTGGCTGTGTGCGAATAGGAGATCGGCAGAGCGAACATTCCATTCTTTCAGCTACAATTTCGGTTGAATTTCGAGCAGGGCCGTGTATTGAGTGAGGTCCGGGCCCTTAGTAGTGTGTGGGAACTACTTCTGATTGATGGCACTCGTGCCCTTTACACACCTAGGCTTTGTCTGTGCGAGAGGGACGGGGGAGGCGGCTGGCTTGGGGGAGCAAGAGAGAGAGAGAGAGAGAGAGAGAGAGAGAGAGAGAGAGAGAGAGGCCTGAAAGGAAGGACCGTGTTTGGCTGAGCGGGGCAATCGCACCATAATGGGGTGAAAGGAGACATGGCGTCGTGACGTACGGCCTGCCCATTGTGGCCCCTCTTCTCTCTCTCTCTCTCCTCTTCTCTCTCTCTCTCTCTCTCTCTCTCTCTCTCTCTCTCTCTCTCTCTCTCTTGCTCCGCCTCATATCTTGCCCCGTTCATGCCGAGGGTCTGTGTTGACTGGCAGTGCGCATATCGGCCGCTGCTGCAGTCGACTGATTCCGAGAGTCGTTTTCGTCGCTCTGTCCCTCTCGCACCTGCTTAGCGAACCCCTTCTCCTGAGTGGTCTGGGTGAGGCAGCAACGCGACAGCATGCTCGACTGCTTGCTGCGAGAGCGCTTTGCGCTGCTGATGGCGCCTCTGGCACGCTGTGCACTCTCCTTAGCGAAGGCTTTACTACAAACAAACTGAAATCTGTCCTCGATCACGAAGTGGGCCAATCGAAGTCATGTTGCTTCGACTGCTTATGCTCGGCTCTGTTTACACTGCTTTTCTTGTGGCTGCCAATGGTCTGTGAGCTTGTCTCTGCTGGCTGCCTGGCTGCCTGACTGGCTGCCTGCCTGACCGGCTGCCCGCGGGGCTGGCTGACGGTCTGGCCGGCCGGCGGCGGACCGATTTGTATGTTGCCCGCTGAACATGTGTCATTTGGGATTTAGGATGTCGTGCGGCTGGACCACGCCTCCCCCTCCATCCCTCCCCTTTCCTCCCTCACTCCCGCTCACTTACATCGCCCCGCCCTTGCAGCCGCGCCGCGGTGTCCGTGTTTCCGAATTCGCCGCGCCGCCGGTCAAAAAGTGCGCGCGACGTGGGCGTGGCCGCCAAGTCCCTTTCAAAGTTGTCGACATAAATCGACGCGAAACGCGCGGAAGGGACGGCCGGAGCGTTTATCTGTGTTTGTCCCTGCGTCACGTCCCGTTTGGTTGCGGCAGGGCGGGGGGAAAGGGGGGCTGGCCAGTGCCAACATACACACACTCATCACTCACACACACACACACATCACACACACACACACACACACACACACACACACTCACACTCACACACTCACACACACGCGCGCAGGCCGCGTAATGTACCGCGAGGTCCCACAACAATTAAACTTTAGCTTCGATTCGTTATTACACTGGTGGCGGTCCGTGTCGGGCAGTCGCAGGGCGGCCCGGGCCCCGCGGCGACAAAACCACGCAACACTGGCCGCGCCCCGCGGCAGTTGTGCGTCCCTGCCCCCCACTCGCCCCGCCCCCCGCCCCCCTCCCCCGTTACGACCGAACAACGGCCAATAAATCTGTCTGGGAATCTGCAAGAATATTGGCCGCATCAACCGAACGCGCTGCCTCCGATGAGCGCGGCCGCTGCAGTGCCGCTTGCCAATGCCGCGGTCGTTGACGGCGAACTTGGAAAGCTGAAAGCTTTGTCCTGCTGTTGTTTTTGTTGTTGTTGTTGTTATTGTTGTTGTTGTTCACTGCAATTTGGATGGAAAGACTTCACGCCAAAATATGGCGAGACACAAAAGTCTCGCCAAGATTTGGTCAGACCTGAAAGTCTCGCCAAAATTTGGTCAGACAAAAAAGTCTCGCCACAAAACGGTCATACACAAAAGTCTGACCCCAAAATGGCGAGACTTTTGTGTCTAACCACGGCCTTTAGGCCGTAACCGTCCGGCGCATTACGGCCTTTCGGTGGTGGTCAGACACACAAGTCTCGCCATTTTGGGGTCAGACTTTTGTGTATGACCGTTTTGTGGCAAGACTTTTTTGTCTGACCAAATTTTGGCGAGACTTTCAGGTCTGACCAAATCTTGGCGAGACTTTTATGTCTTGCCTCTGGAATGGCGAGAAGTCTGACCTTTGGATTTGTAGTGAATTACCGTTGTAATTGCGGAGGTCACGTGGTGCGGGATGTGTCGTCCTGCTGATGACGATAGGAAAGTTCACCCCAGATTGAAAGAGAGCCTCTTCTGTAGTATCTCGGTTGGCCATTGGCCATTTGATGGCACTTTGTCACGTGTCATCCATCAGTAACAAGAAAACAATAAAATCTTTATGAACTATTGTGTTTTTTTTTCAATTACCCAAATTTGGACGTGGACGTGCATATAAAATGGCTTCTGGGATTTAAGAAAAAATTATTTTTTTGTTAAAGAAAATTTTCCTGGTTCCAAAATTTTTTTGTGTCAGAAATTTTTTCCGACAAGAACCAAGAAAACTGAAAAGTAAGAAACCATATTTGTTCTGGGTGTGCTTATGAGTGTCGCGACAGTGTTCTTGGTGAAACTTTGTTTTTTCCAGTGTAGGTGCGTGCGACGCCCCTTCCTAATGCTCTTTGTTTGGTCCGCAGGCTCGGCAGGCCGCGCTCGGAATGGCGGGCCGACTTCTGCTGGCGGCCGCGGTGGCGGCGGCCCTGGCCAGCCTGGTCAGCCCGGTCGGTAAGTAACAGACTACACGCCCCGGACCCCGGACGGGCCACAGTGGGCTAGAAGACCGGCGCAGGCGGCCAAAACTCCAGACGCGTTTTGAGCTCCAGATTCACTAAATAGGACTCGAACCATACGTGTGACCCCACCAATGGATTCCTCGTTCGGAGAGCAATCCATTGGTGGGGTCACACGTTCGGGTCGAGTCCCGTTTAGCGACTCGGGAGATGGAAACGCGTCTAGAGTTTTGGCCGCCTCCACCGGTCTTCTGGCCCACTGTGCGGGCCCCGGACGGACACGCCGACACGCCACACACGTGCGCCGCGCCGACCGCAGCCCCGCCGGTCCGGCCGGCCCGATCAATGTCAAAAAGTCCCTTAAGGGGAAGGGGAGGGGTTGTAAGGGCCGACCGTCCCGGCGCGGCGGCCTTCCGTGCGAAAAGTTGGTCACGGCAGCCTCGCCTCGCTCCGCCTCACAGTGTGCCTCACAGTGTGCCTCACAGTGTGCCTCACACCCTCAAAGTAGCGGGGCAGCTCTGTGCATGCCTCTCGTTTCGCCCGGGGTTCTAAACTGACCGACCGAAAAGTTGTCTGGCGAGTATCGGGGCCAGAGTGTGCGCGCTCTCTCTCTGCTCGAGTCCGGGCATCGCCCCAGCCCACAGTGGGCCAGAAGACCGGTGGAGGTGGTTGAAATCCCGGACGGGTTTTGAGCTCCAGAGTCGCTAAACGGGAAACCAGAACGTGTGACCCCACCAATGGATTGCTCTGCTCTCCGAACGAGGAATCCATTGGTGGGGGCACACGTTCGGTTCGAGTCCTGTTTAGCGACTCTGGAGCTCAAATCGCGTCTAGAGTTTTGGCCGTCCCCACCGGTCTTCTGGCCCATTGCGGGGCATCGCCCCAGCCTCACGCCCAGCCGGCGGCGTAGCTCGGGGCGAGGGCACCCCGGCCAGGCCGGGCCGGGGGCGTAGGGACGCTGCGAGGCCGCTTATCGGGCTTTGGAGTCACCTTGCCCTGCCGCCGCACCGCCTCGGCGGTCGTGACGAGCTAGCTGCTGCGGTGATAACATTCCTCTTATCTGGCCGAGGGGCAATTTGGGGGCACGAAGGGGATCCTGGTCTAGGGCTGCGAACGGAAAGAAAAGCTCGCTACTGCTACACTGCTACAAGGCGCGAGCAGGCCTCAAACAATTCTCGAATCGAACACCAATCGACTCCTCTTTCTAAGATTTGATCCTTTTGCATTGTCCTGTGTTCGATTCGCTTGCCAGGCAAGAAGTCGAGTCTGCTGCAACTGCACTGCAATTTGGATGGAAAGACTTCACGCCAAAATATGGCGAGACATTAAAGTCTCGCCAAGATTTGGTCAGACCTGAAAGTCTCGCCAAAATTTGGTCAGACAAAAAAGTCTCGCCACAAAACGGTCATACACAAAAGTCTGACCCCAAAATGGCGAGACTTTTGTGTCTGACCACGGCCTTTAGGCCGTAACCGTCCGGCGCATTACGGCCTTTCGGTGGTGGTCAGACACAAAAGTCTCGCCATTTTGGGGTCAGACTTTTGTGTATGACCGTTTTGTGGCGAGACTTTTTTGTCTGACCAAATTTTGGCGAGACTTTCAGGTCTGACCAAATCTTGGCGAGACTTTTATGTCTTGCCTCTGGAATGGCGAGAAGTCTGACCTTTGGATTTGTAGTGTGGTCGCACTGCGCGCGGCCACACTCGGCGGGAGAGGGATGGATCGCGTAAGACCCCGCGCTACCTTCATCACGACGCACCCCGCCGCCCTCTTCGGCGCGAACGCGGAGTGTTTAATGCGCGCCGCAATGTTTAATTCTCCGGTGTGGCGGTTATTGCGCCCCGCTTCCTTCTTTAATGAATCCGGAAAGGTTTTAAGGCCGTTTACGGTCATGTTGCGGCCGGCCGTCAAAACGAACGACCCAACCCGCCACGGTCTTGCAAAATTCGTTTTTAATTTTCGGGTCGCGCTGTTGTTTGTGCAGTAATGATGGTGTGTGTGTTTTTTTTTCGCGCAGTGTACGCACCGGTCGGATCAGATTCCCCGGCAAATATGTGCAAGACAGGCAGACAGACAGGCAGACAGACAGGCGGACAGACAGCGTATCGACTACCACCGGTCGGGTCATCTTGGCTAATTGGATTCCGTGTTGGCTCGGCACCTAATTTGATGTCGCGGCGGTATTTAGTTTCGTCAAACACGAGGCGAGCTCTGCGACTGGCTGTCCGCAGGTGCACCCATAAAAATAACTTCTTGGATTAAAAAAAAAAACTTTTCTTGATTTTTTAAAGACATATTTTTGAGGGGGCAACCACTTAGATGTTTGGGGACACAAGATTTCTTCAGACTAAAGATTTCGTCGGAATTCGCAAGATTTTAACCATTATTCCGCTTGTTTTTAGCCTTTTGGGGGGCAAGATTTCGGATTTCCTAAAGATTTCTAGCGCTAAAGGGACACAAGATTTCTAGAGTGGTTGCCCCCTCGCATATTTTCTTGATCCAAACTTTTCAATGCTTGTGTGAAGAAAAATTTTCTTGAGTAAAGATGTTTTTTCTCATCCCCCCAAAAATCAAGAAAATACTTTTTTGGGTGTGGCAGGGGTGGATGGAGCCAGGCTGGATTTCCCCCGCGCCACACTAAAAATAGTTTCCTTCTCGAACCAAGATAGTAATGTCCTCCCAACAACTGAATTTAATTGAATGTTTCCAAGACATTCGCTGTAATTCCAAGTCAATTTTCGTGTTTGAAGAAGCGACTGTTTCAGGAGGAGCGCTGGTCACTGGCGACCCCGAACCAAAATGCTGGCCGTGAAGCAGGCTATCACAAAGCGTCCGGATCGGCGCGACAGTCGGCCTGGGCCGCATGGTGCCGTGTCGCACTGTGGTTTCGATTCCAATTAGATTGTCGAAACTATTTTACCCCCCATTTAAGCCAATCCGCAGGCGATGAGTGCCCCCCCCCCTTTTCTCCCTCCCCAGTGTAGCGGCCAGCTCCACCGCCGGCTGCAGAGACAATCAGGTTTAGTGCTCGGGGACGTCATGTCCCCGGACCGGGGAGCGGCCTTAAATTATCAGCTAACGGCCGAACGGTACAATAGGCAGGCCTTGGGAAGGCCGCTCACACTCGGCGGGGCCGGGGCCGACAGTAAATTAGGAATAAAAAGATAATTTAATTAGGAGACCCCTGAAAATAACCTGCGGTCATTTCAGAGCAGCAGGCAGAGGGGGAGGACACCTCTTAGCCTGGTCTCGGCGCAAGTAGGTGTAGCGACGGTCGTCGCAGTGGTAAAGCTACTTAGACGAGGCGGCAGTAGTAAACGTGTGTGTGTGTGTGTGTGTGTGTGTGTGTGTGTGTGTGTGTGTGTGTGCGCGTGTAAAGGCTCTGCAACACGTACTTTACGAGCGATGAAACAAAATGCCACCGTCTGAGTCGTTTCCCCCTCCGTGCACACGTTTCGCCGTTACGCGCTCTCATTGCGACGAGCAAACGTTGTCCCAGGTTCCATGAGCTCGCTGAATGGATCCAGCGCGCGGCCTTCTGCTCGCCCTGCTTGCTCTGCTCAAAGACATCAGGGGATTATCAGGCACCCATTTTCTCGTTCAGCTCGCCGTGCCGCCTACGACCTTGCCTGCGGCTGTGTCGCTCGGTGGAGCATTTACAGTACGGCGGTCGCCCTGTCTCTCTCGCACGCCTGGGCACAGTGGGCCAGAAGACCGGCGGAGGCGGCAAAAATCCGAGACGTGTTTTGAGCTCCAGAGTCGCTAAATGGGACTCGAGCCGAACGTGTGACCCCACCAATGGATTCCTCGTTCGGAGAGCAATCCATTGGTTCACACGTTCGGTTCGAGCCCCATTTAGCGACTCTGGAGCTCAAAACGCGTCTAGAATCGTTGCCACCTCCGCCGGTCTTCTGCCCCACTGTGTGCAGGTGTGCGAGAGAGAGTGACGCCCCGCGAGTGCGAGAGAGACGCCTCGCCGTGCGCGCCGTGCTCGGCGCGCGAGTGTTTCGATTCGCGGGACAAAGCCACGTTGATTGGGTGTACTCGCTCGCCGCCGCCATGCCCGCCGCGCCGCGCGTGCTCCGGCCGCCCCAATCTGTCAGCCGGCCGCTGCCGAGGCGACCCTCGCTCCGTCTCTCTCGCACTCGCGGGGCGTGCCGTGCGTGGCCGTGCGGGTGCGAGAGAGACGGAGCGACGCCGCGCCGCTCGGAATGGGCGTGCCGGTGCGAGGGCGACGGGCACGGCACGGGGGTTTACCTTGCGCGTGAGGATTTTCAGCCTCGTGGACTTTGCGCACCACGGCCTGGCTGCCTGCCTCGTCCGGCCGCCTGGCCCGTTTGGCCCCGACGGTGTGACAGCCTGCCTGCCCGCCCGCCCGCCTGCCTGCCAGCTCGGTCGGGGCGGCGGCTTCGACTGCTAATGGGGGCGACGTTTTCGTCTTGAGCCCCGACGGTGTGTCAGCGAGAGACGGCGAGGCGAACCCGTCCCACCTGTTATGCCGGCAATATGCTGCCGCTCTTGTTGTTGCAACATGTTGTTGTTGTTGTTGTTGTTGTTTCTGCCGCTATTGTTGTTTGCGCTCTTGTTGTTTCTGTTCTCGCCGAGCGAGTTCCCCGCGGAGCGTGGGTCGCGTGGAGGAGTGTCTGCCCGGCGGTGATTAATTCATTTTTGTAATGCCTGGAGAAGCGGGGAAGCTTCTCAGGTCTTTTTTTTAATCCCCCTTCTTCTTCTCCCTCTCCTCTTTTCCCTTTTGTTTGCCGCCGCTGCTCCGGCCCCTGCTTGATGAGCTATGTACGTGCCGTTGTTTTTAAAAAGTCTCAGCGAGCAGACAGTTGTTGCGGGCGGCTCGCGCGCGGAGCGGAACGGCAAAGTTCTGCGGTGCCTGGCGGCGCCTGCAGACTGATTCCGAGAGTCGTTCTCGTCGCTCTGTCTCTCTCGCACTCATGGGGCGTTCCCTGTGGGTGGGAGAGAGACAGAGCGACGGTCGCTGGCGGCGGTGGCCGCGGGGAGGGTCTGCTCGTCGAGGGCAGTCTGGACGATCCCGTGCGGCTGGGGACGAAGAAGAGGGGCTCGCGGGTAAAAAAAGGGGAGGGGAGGGGGAAGGTGTAACGACCCAAACAAGACGCGCGTGTGTCGCCCTTAATGAGGCCTGATCGCCGGAGACTGAAAGCCGTTTTGAAATCGGCTTTCGCACGAGAGCGCGTCGCGTCGGTCGCGACAACCCTTTGCCTCCTCTTTGGTGTTGCTTCTCTCTGGCGGGGCTTCCCTCTCCCTTCTTGTTGCTTCCTCCTCCTCCTCCTCCTCTTCCCCCTCCTTCTCCTCTCTCTCTCTCTCTCTCTCTCTCTCTCTCTCTCTCTCTCTCTCTCTCTCTCTCTCTCTCTCTCTCTCTCTCTCTCTCTCCCCCTCTCCCTCTCCCTCTCTCTGTGGTTCCGTCTTCCTTCTGCACTGGCCCTTCTTTGACCTGTCCGAACTGTGAGCCTCTCTGCCCGCCGCCTCCACCTTCTCCCATCAGTCCCAACTGCTGTGGGCGCTCGTCCGTAGCGTAAAGGGAGCCGCTTTTGCACACAGACGCGCACACCTACACACACACATACACACACACAGGCGCACAGGCTGGTTTGCCCGCCGGGGTTCCTATTCACCGAATGCTGTCCGGGCCCCGGGTCTGCTGGGGATCTGGGGACCCCTGCGATCCTATAACAGTCCCCGGCCTGAGCCGGGCGGGGCGGGGCGGGGCGGTGGGGCCCTGACCTGCGCGCGGGGGCAGGATGGTGGGATTAGGCAGCCGGAGCGTTAACTTACGACACGTGTAGAACAAGAACACTACTCTGCACAAGTGTGGCCGGCATCTGCAGCGACAGGTGCCGGCTGTCCCCTCCAGACTTGTCCCTCCACTACCGTCAAAAATTTTCCTTTCATGGATTATAGTGCACTTATGCAGTCAAACTTTGTTTAAGTCGTTTTCAAGAAGTATTCACACCGTTTATTTCAACATTCGAAAATTCTAATGTCCCCTCTAGGCGCACTCCACTGTTTCGTCCAATTTTGCTCTGACGCGTCTCTACTTTCACTCCAATTTACCTCCAATTTATCTCCGATTTTCCCCTGGGACTTTCTGTGATGCCTTCGGCCTGCTCCGCGCCCCGCCGTGATGAATTCACCGCGGGTTCGTCGACAAGCCAAGCCGGCCGAGCCAGAAGTTCGGTGGAGGTGGTGGTCAAAATCCCGGACGCGTTTTGAGCTCCAGAGAGTCGCTAAACAGGACTCGAACGGAACGTGTGACCCCACCAATGGATTCCTCGTTCTGAGAGCAATCCATTGGTGGGGTTACACGTTCGGTTCGAGTCCTGTTTAGCGACTCTGGAGCTCAAACCGCGTCTGGAGTTTTGGCCACCTGCGCCAGTCTTCTGGCCCACTGTGCGTCGGTGAGGCTTTGGCCGGCAGTGCTTTCACGCGTTGGCGCGATTATTAATTATTTGTCCAGGTGACAGATTGGCCCATTGGTTTATCGAGTGGCGTGGTCAGTAATTGGGCACACTCTCCGATTCTGTCGGCCAATCAGGGTGCGGCACCGCGTCTTGTTTATTTGGCTTCTTCTTCTTCTTCTTCTTCTTCTTCTTCTTCTTCTTCTTCTTCTTCTTCTTCTTCTTCTTCTTCTTCTTCTTCTTCTTCTTCGAGTCGTCAGGCCGAGTGGTCCGATCGCGGTGCCACTGGAAGAGGGCGAGAATGAACTCAGCGTGCGCAGCGCGCGCGTAGTGGTGGCAAAATTTAAAAAAAAAAATGAATGAAAAGTAAAAGATAAGAGAATGGGAAACAACGTGGCAGCGGCAGCAGGCAGTCCGGGCATGAAGGGGTCGGCCCGTAAAAGTTTTGCATAAGACAGAAATTGTTTCGCCGAATTTGGGACGACTGGGGAGGAGGCGGGGAGTGGTGGGAGCGAGGGGGGGGGGGACGAGTGGCAAAGTTAAAGCACTCCCAAAAATAAAGGGCGATGACCAAACACGCTTCTGCTGGTGGTGGTGCACTGTTAAAATGAAAACAAAAAAATTAAAAAGAAAGAGAACAAAAACACGAGGAAAAGCGGCGCGTGCGTGTTGGCTGATCCTGGACCGCATTGCCGCTCCCCTCTCGGCCGTCACGGTGCGTCAGCACGGAGGCGATCCTGTTTGTCCGGGCGTCGCCATATTCAACCCGTACGCACAGTGGGCCAGCCGACCAGTGGAGGCGGAGAAAACTCTAGACGCGTTTTGAGCTCCAGAGTCGCTAAACAGGACTCGAACCGAACGTGTGACCCCACCAATGGATTCCTCGTTCGGAGAGCAATCCATTGGTGGGGTCACACGTTCGGTTCGAGTCCCATTTAGCGACTCTGGAGCTCAAAACGCGTCCAGAGTTTTGGCCGCCTCTACCGGTCTTCTGGCCCACTGTGACCCGCCGGACGCGTGTGCCCGCCTTCTAATTGGGTTGGCTTTGGCCTGGCCCACGGCCTAGCCGAGGGCGAGCTGGGCGCTGGGTTTGGCTCGGCCCTTCGACCCGATCGGCGGGTAGCGGCTGCCGCGCCCAGCACACCTGTAGCCTGTAGCTGCCCAGCCCCTGCCAACCTGGCATCGTTCCGTGCAACCGGACACTACCCCCCCCCCCCCCCTCCGCGATTGCTAGAAACTTTTAGCTCTTGTTTCGCAGCGCAGACACAGAGCTCGGCCCCGGCGGGGTGCGTCGGGGCGGGGCGAGGCGAGGCGAGGCGGGGTCGTCGACGCGACCCCGTGTGTTGCGCCGCCGCGGCTTTTCCTCATACGGCTCGTAATTCTAATCCCCGACAGCACGGCAACGGTCCTTTTCCTTCTTTTGTCCGGCAGACGATATTCGCTTTGTAGTTTCAGCCGGCTTTTTACTGTCAGGTCCAGCCAGCAAACCTTTCAGCGCTCGCTTGAGTGCTTTCAATGATTTTGCATTTAAAAAAAAAATCCAAGGTTTCGTGGTTTAAATGAAAACGCGTGTTTACCTGATTTGTTGTTGATGCTGCCGTCGTCGTCGTCGTCGTTGTTGTTGTTGTTGGTTCGGTTCTGGCGGCGGCGTCCCCCCGGACGTCCTTCCAATGCAGCAGCTAAGCGTCGCGTCCCGCCGAGCCGCGACAAGCGCGCCGCTTTAAGCATCTAACGAACGAGCGCCCTCCAACTTGTGTTATCTCGGCGAGCGCGTCCCGAACGACGGCGAGGAGGTGGGGGGTGAGAGGGGGTGCGGTCTGTGCCCCCCCCCCCAAAAAAAAAAATGTCGCGCTCACTTCTTGTGGCCTTTCGTAACGGCACTGATTCCAAACGCCGCCCGCTAGCGCGCTCTTTTACACTTTGTCGTCTTTCAGATTTTTCTCCTCCACTCCCCTGTTTGTTTTTCCCATCCGCTCTCCCATCACCTTGTGTGTGTGTGTGTGTGTGTGTGTGTGTGTGTGTGTGTGTGTTGTGTGTGTGTGTGTGTGTGTGTGTGTTGCAGGAGGATCTCGGGGAGGACGGGAGGGACACAAAGAGGAAAAAATGGCGAGAGCTGGCCATATTCTCGAATTTTCAGCATCCGGCTTGCTCCGAACAGGAGACCGGTCAAGTTGATCTGCGACTAACCAGGGTGCTGAGAGTTTCCAGGTACCGCGGTGAAAGTTTCGCTTTGCAAATTTTGTAAAATTGGTGGGAATTCTGCGTGCCTGGAACGCTTGTGAGGCGTACTTGATGTTTGCTCACAAGCTTTATATTCCCGTCCTTGTCGGTCAACGTGGTTCTATTTGTCTCCTTCTCCCACGGCGCCCGCGCAACGAAGGATAGGCCACACGCTGGACACGGCAGTGCACGCGTTGCCTACCTCGCAGGCGCTTTCGGCGCCACTGCCGTTACCGACTGATTCTGGTCAGTGCTTTCGTCGCTTCGCCTCGCTCGCACTCGCTCCAAATGCGTGCGAGAGAGACAGAGCGACGGCGCTGGCCGGCGCGCTGGTGTCGCGGTGGTGGTTAGTGCTCTGCCAGTGGCCCAGGCCGGCCGAGGCTTGCGCTGCGCGGCCTCCGCCAAGGTGTTGGCCCCGCTGCAGGACCGCCCCCTGAGCCGGGGGTCATATTTCAAGCGGATATAAGGCAGAAAATGCAGACAAATGACGGCGAGGCTTCCCGGTGAGGTGCGACGCCACCGCGATGAACTCCGAGGAGAGATTGTGAGACGGACAGGCAGGCTGGCAGGACGGACTCACTGACAGGCAGGCAGACAGACACGCAGACGTACTGGTGAGAGCCGTCTTCGAGAAACAGGCGAGCACCCAGGGCAGAATCAAATGAGAGATCTCATTGGGAACCGGCAAGGCCAGAGAGCACGAGCTGGATTCGTCCTCCCGGTTTTGTGCATGGTGTGCATGGTGGCTGCGACGACGGCCTCGGCGACGGCCTCGACGACGGCCTGGACGACGGCCTCGACGACGGCCTGGACGACGGCCTCGACGACGGCCTCGACGACGGCCTCGGCGACGGCCTCGACGACGGCCTGGACGACGGCCTCGGGGACGGCCTCGACGACGGCCTCGACGACGGCCTCCACGACGGCCTCCACGACGGCCTCCACGACGGCCTCGGCGACGGCCTCGGCGACGGCCTCGGCGACGGCCTCCACGACGGCCTCCACGACGGCCTCCACGGCGGCCTCCACGGCGGCCTCCACGGCGGCCTCCACGACGGCCTCAACGATGGCAATGAGGAAGCGTGGAGACAATGGAGGGCAAACAGTGCGGCCTCGCCGTGCCGGCTTGCTCGCTGCCGTCAATAGCGTGTTTGACTTTAATTCCGCGTCGCGGCTCGCGGTTCGCGGGCGGCTCCACCAGAAAGGAGGACGCGAGATCGTCGTCCCGCGGGCCGCCGCGGCGTGGCGGCGCACCGCCCTTGTTCGCGGGGCGCGCGTCAAACGGAGCGGAGTGGCGGTAATGCGCTGTGCAGCCCGCGGCGGCCGCGGCGGCGGAGGCCGAGGCGGTGGAGGACAAGGCACACTCCCCAATGCGCCGCCGGCTGGACGGGCAGACAGTCGAGAGGCACCCAGGGGGCTGCCTCGGCTTGCTCGGCAAGCTGGCTCCGAACAGGGCTCTCGTCGCGCGGTCTCTCTCGCGCCCATGCGGCGGCCTGCCAAGGTGCGACAGAGACAGAGCGTCGACGCACTGTTCAGAACGTCTCACAGTGGGGCCAGAAGACCGACGGAGGCGGCCAAAACTCTAGACGCGTTTTGAGCTCCAGAGTCGCTAAACAGGACTCAAACCGAACGTGTGACCCCACCAATGGATTCCTCGTTCAGAGAGCGATTCATTGGTGGGGTCACACGTTCGGTTCGAATCCCATTTAGCGACTCTGGAGCTCAAAACGCGTCTAGAGCTTTGGCCGCCTCCACCGGTCTTCTGGCCCACTGTGCGTCTCTTCGGACGCTTCTTCTCCCCGAGCGCGGCCTTTTGTGCCGCCGACGGGCAGGTGCATGGCGGCTGCACGGCCGGACCGGCGAGGGAGGGGAAGGGAGGGGGAGGGGCTGGATAATTAGGCCATGGGGTTATTAACAGTCCCGGCACGCGTTGTCGCCCTCTCGCTCGCACCGCCTTCCTACCCCGGCTTTTGTTTCTTTTTAACCTGCTCACACACACTCACTCACTCTCTCTCACACACACACACACACACACACATACGCGCGCGGCGCGCCGTGCCTGTCTGCATTGTGAATGAGACTAATTTGCAAGGCCCTTTCTTTTCTTTGCCTTTCCTTTCGGTGGCGCTTTTCGCTGGCCTTTATTTGGGCCGTTTTCAGCGTCGGCCCGACGGCCCGTCGGGGTGGCGGGCGATGGCGCGCGATGGCGTGTCAGCGCCTCTTGCCGGCCGCCGTGCGCCCAACGACGCCGCGCTCAACTACAGCGCCAACATTTGCTCTTCTCTCTCTCCGGGTGGGGCGGGGCGGGGCGCAGTGGGTCAGAAGATCGACGGAGGCGGCCAAAACTCTAGACGCGTTTGAGCTCCAGAGTCGCTAAACAGGCCTCGAACCGAACGTGTGACCCCACCAATGGATTCCTCGTTCAGAGAGCAACCCATTGGTGGGGTCACACGTTCGGTTCGAGTCCCATTTAGCGACTCTGGAGCTCAAAACGCGTCTAGAGTTTTGGCCGCCTCCACCGGTCTTCTGGCCCACTGTGCGGGGCCCCTCGGTATTGGCCGAGAGGGCAGGGGGTTCGGAAACAGGCGAGCGCGGCCGACGCGGGGGGCACAGAGGGACGTCCGGGGCGTCCGGGTCATGTCGTCGAAGGGACGAACCATCATGCTTAATGACACAGCGTCCCAAGTAAACTCCGCCCCCCCTGCCTCCCCCTCCCCCAAAGCCGTTGAATAAAAGCTCGGACAGTCCCGGAATTGAAAACAGGGTCGCGGCCCCACTCCGGGTCGTTTGCCCTCCGGAGTAAACTGTTTAGCTTTCTCTTAAAATTGTATGTATCAGGATGGGCTCCGCGGGGAGCAGGGGGCGGGGCGGGGCGGGGCGGGGCGGATTCCAATCGGAAATCGCGCGGACTATCTCCCGGACCGAAGTTGGAGCGTGGCGTGGCGTGCCGGGCTGCTGTAGGGGATGATCAGGATATGGAGGGAAAGAAGCGAGGTCTGTTTGCTGCCGGACGGCTGGGCACGGCGTGGCACGGCACGGCACGCCACGGCATGGCACGGCACGGCTCGCCCAGGCTCGTCGGCATCCCTTCAAGGTAATAAAGCGGACCGAGCCTTTGAATAAGCGGGGCCCGTCCCTGAAGTCCCTGGAGCTGGAGGCGGCGCGCGGGGGCCCGGAGGGCGAGGCTGCGCCAACACAGCCCTGCACACGTTCCCGGCAAACAGTTCCAAAAACACCTTTGGCGCCCCAATGAGGCCATGATCGTACCGACGGGCCGCCGCCCTTGGCGCAAAGACACCCACACGAGCTCGGTCCAGGCCCCTATTCCTGGACTAGGACGTCAATACGCGCCGTGCCGCCGTGTGCCAGACGAAACTGGGTCTTCTTTCTGCCTGGCTGCGGTCGCGACGCCGCTCCGGGACGGTCCCTTATCAGGACGGGAATTATTACCTCGGCGTCTGTGCGAGGTGGGCGGGGCGGGCGGGGCGGGGCGGGGCGGGGCGGGGCGGGGCGGGCGGCCAATACAGCCGCGCCCTTTTCTTCGCTGCCCTTGGCCTGGGGCCGGGCCGGCCGCGGCCCATTCACGGTCCGAACTTGGACCTTCCATCAACTTGTTTGCCTCTAGGAGGTGCTTCGCTGCAAGCCTGCTCCCTTTTTTCCCCCCAGCTATTTCTTTTTTTTTTGCGGCCTCGTCGTTGTGGTCTTCCGCTCCTTTTCCTTGTCGTATTCTCGGCCGGCTGGTGCCGAAGCCTGTGCAATCATATCGCGCGCGCGGCGGCGGGGTGGGGTGAGGCAGGGCGGGGCGGGGTGGGGTGGGGTGGGGGGGTGGGTGGGTGGGGTGGGGTGGGGTGGGGTGGGGGGCGGGGCGGGGCGGGCGGGCTCGGCGGAGGCGTCCGCACCACGCGGATCACTGTTTGCCTTCCGTCGCCTAGGTGAGGTGCCTCCGACCGCCGCCACGTCAGCGCGCGCACGCCTCACCGCGCACGCCCCGCCCCCCCCCCCCCCGCCCCATCGGCCGGTACGCCCCGCCGCGCCCCGTTTAGCTCGAAAATCAGGGCCGCGTGCACGCCTCGTCAGTCACGCCAACAGCGCGCCATACCCGCGTGCAGCGCGCCGCGGCGGCCTCTCTCTTTCCTCCTCCCCCCGTCTCTCTCTCTCTCACTCACTCTTCATCCCTATTAATTTGAAACCGGCGCCGAGCCAGTCAGGTCAAGTCAGCTCTAATTAATAACACACCGCCTCGGCACCGTTAACGCGCACGCCGTTTTCCCTTTCTTCTCGCCGCAACGATAAGAAATGAGGGAGAAGACGACAGTGAAAAAGAAGGCATTAATGCGAACGGGAAGATATTGCTATTAAACTAAAGGTATTCGGTGGAGAGGGATTTTGAACGTTCGAAACATCTAACATGCCAATGGAGGTTTGCTTCCCTGGTCAAAAAAAATCTTCTTGTTCTTGCCAAAGGACTCCTCGTCGTCGTCGTGTCTCGTCTTCCTCTTCCTCCCCCCCTCCCCTTCGTGTGTGGCCTGTTGGCGCTGATGGGGCCCTGCAGTAGTGCAGGCCGGGGTGCGCAGTCTTCATCAAACGCCATCGCGCTCGACGCGACCCAGAGCACCGTCAAGAACCCCGTCCCTTTGGTGCCGGCCAGGCTCCCCGCCGCACAGGAATTCTTGGTTTTCCCCGTCCGCGCCTGTGAGGCGGGTAGGCAGTGCCTGCAGTGCGGCGGTGCGTACGGCCGCCGCACAGTGGGCCAGAAGACCGGTGGAGGCGGACAACGCTCTAGACGCGTTTTGAGCTCCAGAGTCGCTAAACGGGACTCGAACCGGACGTGTGACCCCACTAATGGATTGCTCTCCGAACGAGGAATCCATTGGTGGGGTCACAGGTTTAATTCTCGGTCAGTTTAGAGACTCTGGAGCTCAAAACGCGTCTAGAGTTTTGGCCGCCTCCACCGGTCTTCTGGCCCACTGTGGGCCGGCAGCCTCGTCTCTCTCTCTCTCTCTCTCTCTCTCTCTCTCTCTCTCTCTCTCTCTCTCTCTCTCTCGCACTCGTGGGGCGTGCCGCAAGGGCGCGAGAGAGACAGAGCGACGAAAACGACTCTCGGAATCCGTCTGCTGTCTCCCAGCTGTCCGCGGCAGGTGGGGCCGTCGTTGCAGCCGAATGGACGGCGGCCGCCCTGGCCGCGGACAAGTACACATCGAGCCTGGCCGGCCGGGCTGCCAACAATGGCGACGAATGAGTGGCGACAAGTTTCGCCAAAGTTTGAAACGGCTTCGGTCGCGGCGGACCTCAGGACCGCGGACCTCAGACCGCGGACCGCGAAGGAAGGACCAGCCTGACGGCCAGCAGACGGATTCCGGGAGTAGTTTCCGTCGCTCTGTCTCTCTCGCACCTACGCGGGGCGCTAATGGGTGCGAGGGAGACAGAGCGACGAAAACGACTCTCGGAATCGGTCCGCCGGCGGCCTGACGGGGTGCGTCAACCTATCCGGACGGTATGAATGAATGATTCGACCGCCAGAGCGGCCAGAGCGGCCAGAGCCCTCTAATGGCTGTTTGCGGAACTCCGAACAATCGTGCGCCGCGTTCGAGGGGCGGTGGGAAAGGGGAAGAGGGGGGGGGGGGGGAATAATCACGGGCTATTAAAGTCAACGACTTGGACGGGACGCGAACCCGCGACCCGCGGCCGGCTTTGCTTTTAACGGCGCCGAAATGACGGGCTGCGCGCTGACGCCGCGCCGCAGTTATGTCGCGAGTTTTGTTGCGGTTTTTTGCTTATATGGTGCTTTTTTTTGCCACCGTTCCCGTTGGCAGTGCAGTGGCGTGCGATTGCGATGCGAGTCGCTCGCCGGGGCCTTCTAATTGGCGTGTGATTGTCACCTGCCGTGCCGTGCCGCGCTGCGCGGCCGCTGTGTATTGTGTAGCGGACTGTTATGGAACACGCGCGGCGGCTCGTCGCTCTGTCTCTCTCGCACTCCCACGGCACGATGCCACCTCACACGACACAGTGGGCCAGAAGACCGGCGCAGACGGCCAAATAGACGCGTTTTGAACTCCAGAGTCACGCTGGAGGACTCGAATCGAACACGTGTGACCACACCAATGGATTGCTCGCTCCGAACGAGGAACCCATTGGTGGGGTCACACGTTCGGCTCGAGTCCTGTATAGCGACTCTGGAGCTCAAAACGCGTCTAGAGTTTTTTCCGGGCCATCTGGCCCGCTTTGTGCGAGGGACGCGGCAACGACACCGGAAACCAATTTCGGTATCAGCGTGAAGTGTGTCCGACACGTCTAGGCAGTCTTCGAATGAGGCAGGGACTCGACGCACACGGAAGCGACCTTGATTGCCCTTCGAACGAAGGAGGCCAGTTGGTAGTCTCGCGTCGTGTCCGGTTCGAGCCCCGTTTGAGGGCTGCAGAGTCGACTGGCGACACTGCACTGCCAAACAGATCGGCCTCCTCCTGTTTGGTTTGGCCGCCCCTTTGTGAGGTAATCGGGCCACGCCAGGCGGGTAAGGGAAGGGAGTGAGGGGTAAAGGGCGCCGCCTGCAGGCAGCCGGCCAGCAGACTGATTCCGAGAGTCGCTTTCGTCGCTCTGTCTCTCTCGCACTCCCAGGGCGTCCCCTGTGGGTGCGAGAGAGACAGAGCGACGAAAGCGACTCTCAGTCTGCAGTGTGGCGGCATGCCGCCGTGGAGTTGGCACCCTGTGTCTAATCAGTACACAGGCCATCCTGGCCGGCCCGGGCTGGAGATGGAGTCACCCGAAGCCTCGCTGGAGTCTCCATGATAACCCCCGCCCCTTCCCCTTTCACCCCCTTTACACTCTCTACACTGCAAAATTTTGGTATGGAAAATGGACGGGGGGTGCGGAAATAGTGTGGACCTTCCGTACTTGTTCTCTGTACACTGTGAAACCAAACGTGGAGGACTCCACATTTGAAATGCGGAGGAGTGGGATTCTCAGTCTCCACACTTGGAAGTGTAGAGTTTATGCAGTCTCCACATCACAAATGTGGAGTTGTCCACGTTTGCGCCATGTGAAGAGTTAGGGGCTCTTTGAGCTACTCCACACTTGAAGTGTGGAGACTGAAATCTCTGCACGTCCAAGTGTAGAGACTTACTCCACATCAGGAAGTCTGGAGTTGTCCACGTTTGGTTTCACAGTGAGTCCATCCACATAAGGATCTCATATAGTAAACCGGTACCTAGCCGAACTCAGACGGGGACGGGAAGGCCTCTGTAAACACTTAACCTGACATTTTCCGTGCTTTCTGTCCTTTTTCTGGCAGTGTCGTCGCCCTTCGCCCTCCTCCCACAGTGCAGGCTACACCTCTACAACGCGGCACAGCGTTTTGATGGATTGCCCGGATGGTGGTTGGCTACGGGATTAGATTCGGCCGGGGCACTTTCTCGAGTGACCCTGTCAAAAAAATAAGAGGAACAAAAACAAAAGGAAAACAACAAAAGCTGGAACGAGGCCGCGGTGGTGGAGGTCTGAGCCGAGGGGGTAAACACTTCACGAAATCGTGTACAGACTACTCGGTATTACGCTGTATTACGGGTGTATTACGGCCCTAAAATGCCAAAATTTGGCACATTTGACCCAAAAATGGTATTACGATCACGTGTATTACGCGTAATACACGGTTTTTGTGTACAGGGTATTACGCGAGTGGTTACCCCCTCGGTCTGAGCTGTCACTGCCAGGACTTGAGTTGATTCGCGAAATTAATGTTCGTTCCTCTCTCCGCCGCCGGCGGCAAGTTTAGTTGCGGGAAGTTCGAACACCTGTAAGCATCGCTGGCCGGCCTGCCTGCACCGCCGACGCGTTTTGCATAGCAAACTGATCTCGTTCCACCGGCACAGCCAAGCAGCAGCCGAGCGGCAGCCACAGAAGGGAAGAAAACTTGGGAAAACAGGGGCGGGAGGCATCTCGAGCGGTGATGCGGCGAATATAAATTAAACGCCGTTCGGAAAAGGAGCAGGTGTCGGCTTGCAGACTGATGCCGAGAGTCCGTTTCCGTCGCTCTGTCTCTCTCGCACTCTTGGGGCGTGTCATGCGGGTGTGAGAGAGACAGAGCGACGAAAACGACTATCAGTGTGCAGCCCGCCTGCCGCTGGGGCATCGCGGTGGGCAGGGGCAAGCGGGTGCGGGCCAGCCGCCCCCGACTCGACCGCGCCACTCCAAGTTCGCCTCGAAGTACCCATAAAGGGGGCGAGCCAAATCCCGCAGAAATTGAGCGGCAGTAACGCGCTGCTGATAGAAATTCGAACGCGGTCGAACTCTCTCATCGCGTCGCGTAAATTAGTTACGGCCGGCTAAGTGTTCCTGCCGGCCTCTCTCCCCCACTCTCCCTCTCTCTCTCTCCCTCCCCCCTCCTCTCTCCCTCCCCCTCTCCCTCCCCCCTCTCCCTCCCCCCTCTCCCTCCCCCCTCTCCCTCCCCTCCTCTCCCCTCTCCCTCCCCTCTCCCTCCCCCTCTCCTCTCTCCCCTCTCTCTCTCTCTCTCTCTCTCTCTCTCTCTCTCTCTCTCCCTCCCTCTCTCTCTCCCCGCAACGAGCCTGCTGATGCTGTTTGGGATGCGCGCTGATTCAAACGAGTTGCCTCTATTAGGGTCAGTGCGCCACCGCGCTGCCGCAGCGGCATGCCGGTGCAGCAACGAGCGGAACGGAAATAAATAAAGAAAAATACGCGAGCAAAACAATTGGTTTGTTCTTCTGGTGGTGTTTCGGTCCTCGCTGCGCTCCTGCTCCTCGGACCGACGTTGAAACTGGGGCAGCGGTGCCGGCGCGCGCTCCGGCTGGATAAAGTGATGACGCCGGTGGGAGTCGAACCCGAGCCCCGGCCAGACGCGGTTCGTTACCGGCCCCGTAATCACCTCAGCCACCGGCTCGGCGTGTCTGGCGGCCGCCCAGACTCAAAGGGAAAGTTGGGGGCAGATTACGTGTGAAGTCCCCAGAATGTAGGCCGGGCTACCTCGCGAAGGAAAGTCGGAAGGGAAACTTTTTAAGGCAGGCGGATCCACCTGCTCGCGCCTTGTTTCGTGAAAAAGGCCTGCTAATTTTTCCTAAATGGAAAACCTAGCAGTGTTGCGGCAAGGCCGAGTCACCGAGCCACTCTGGCGACAATACAAGCCAGGCCGAGGCCCGCCCTGGGTCACGGGCTCGCGTGACGGTCTGGCCGGGCCCAGCCCAGGGCGGCCAGGGCGGAGCCTTCTAAGGCCGACTAAGTGTTCAGGTGGGCGGAGAAGGCCTCCTCGGCCCATTTGGCCTCCAATTATAACTGTGGGAACAATACAGCCAGGACATTAATTTAGATGTAGAAAGTTATATTGCCTGCCTTTGTGCGGGCGCGCCTGCCGTTTGGAATGCTAGGGCCGCGCGCTGTCACACACCGTAACTTTTTCCGCGGCACGGCCTAGTCCTGGTTGTCCTAGAACCTAGGCCTAGGCCACCTGCACGAAGCGGGTGTAGTTTCCCGGCATCGACTTCCCGAGCGAGTTAAGTAATGGGTGAGGTCGCCGCCGAGGCTGGCGGTGACCGTCACGGGTTCGAATCCCGGCGGCGGCGTGCGCGATTCTCGTTCTCCGGCTGCCTCGAGGGACCGTCTAGCTTGCAGTGGCGACGCCCGGATGGCCGAGTCCAGCCATTACCGTGAGTGGATCCCCGGCGGCGCCCCGGCAGTGCCCTGGCAGAGCCTCGCCGTGGCCATGTACAGGGAGATCCACTCGCCCCGCCCCGCCCCGCCGACTGTCAGCCCGCCGCCCTCACAGCGGCCTGCTCCTTGGCCCCCTTGTTGTCCTCGGAGTGCATTCCCTCCCGTCGGTTGTTGGGATCGGAGCCACCGGGACGCTCGCCCCGGCTCGCCCTGAACGCGCAGACCTTGTCCGTGGCTCTGGCGAGGCACAGTGGGCCAGAAGACCGGTGGAGGCGGCCAAAATCCCGGACGCGTTTGGAGCTCCAGTTTCGCTTAGCTGGACTCGAACCGAACGTGTGACCCCACCAATGGATTCCTCTTCGAACGAGGAATCCACCGGTGGGGTCACACGCTCGGTTCGAGCCCCGTTGAGCGACTCTGGAGCTCAAAACGCGTCTGGAGTTTTGGCCGCCTCCACCGGTCTTCCGGCCCACTGTGCGAGGGACTCCTCGGGCTTTTCCCTTCCTGGCGGGCGCAACGTTTTAGTCGTTGCGGCGTTTCCAATCAGAGAGTCGTGCCGGGACGGTCCGGGTAAGTTGGTCCGTCCCGGCGACCCTGCGACTCGCACTGCGATGCCTTGTTCTTGTTGCTTGTGATTGGGTCTCTCCTGGAGCGGCGGCAGTGGTCCCGCTCGGCCTGCGCTGGCCTGCGGTTGCATTCCGAACACGCCTTCGTCGCTCTGTCTCCCTCGTCCCCTGCGGCACGCGCCGCGAGTGCGAGAGAGACAAAGCGACACTGTTCAGGGCCGGCCCGCTGCCCCACTGCTGGAGCTACCCCCGTGCCCCGTTTGCTGGAGTGCTCCGCGCCGCTCTGCCTCCTCTTCTTGGAAGCCGCGCTGCTGGGGGTCGCGGAGGCGGCGGTCTCTGCGGGGGCGCGGGTCGGCCGGGCAGGTGGAAACAATCTTTTTACCGGGGCGGGGTGGGGTGGCGGGCAGTAACACATGACACCCACGTGTTGACGTGCGTTGCGGCCCCGCGTGAGGCCCGAGGCCCCGCGCTCCGAATGGCCCTTCGGGGGCCTCCCTGTACGACGTCCCCGCCGGCCGGGCGGCGCACAGTGGGCCAGAAGACCGGTGGAGGCGGCCAAAACTCTAGACGCGTTTTGAGCTCCAGAGTCTCTATGCAGACCTCGAACCAGACGTGTGACCCCACCAATGGATTCGTCGTTCGGAGAGCAATCCATTGGTGGGGTCACACGTTTGGTTCGAGTACCGTTTAGCGACTCTGGAGCTCAAAACGCGTCGAGAGTTTTGTCCGCCTCCACCGGTCTTCTGGCCCACTGTGCGAACAGCGCTTTGTCTCTCTCGCACTCCGACGGGAGGTGCCGTGTGTGCGAGAGAGAGAGGCGCAGGACGTTCACCCCGCCGGCGGCCCTCCGAAACCCGAGCCGGGAAGGCGAGCCAGCAGACTGATTCCGAGAGTCGTTTTCATCGCTCTGTCTCTCTCGCACTTATGAGAAGTCCCGTGTAGGTGCGAGAGAGACAGAGCGACGAGAGCGACTCTCGGAATCCGTCTGCTGGCGGGCCTAGCCGGTGCGATCGGAGCGGGGCTAATCCGCCTCGCCTCGCCTCTCCTCGTTACAGAGACGTCATTCCCGACAGCGCCAGCCGCGCCCGCATGCTTCCGAGAGTCTTTTCAGCACTCTGTCTCCCTCGCACCCACACGGTTCCCCCTACACTGTTAAAAAAGCCGTACATTTCAAGGAAAGGTGAACAGACCAACTGTACCCAAAAACCGTGAGCCCATGTTATGAAAAACCGTACTCCGTACCCCAAAAGCCGTACTGGCTGAGGTACGGTGGTGCCAGGCAAATTGTCTACCAGACTGTGCCTGTACCTTTTCCCGTGGATTTTTTCTACAGTGGAGTGCGAAAAATACCCCTACATGCCCTTCTAGCTGTTGTCGTTGCCGTGACCCTCCTCGACCCCATGTGGACCATGATGCACCTGCAGCAGCGCCCCCGCGACTCGGCACTGAAAAAGCAAACGTGGTCTACTGGTGTGGTCAGATGGATGCCATTTTGACCACATCAGTTGGTGTGGTCTAGACCACGTTTGGCCACTTTTGGTGCGGTCTAGACCACGTTTGGCCACGTTTGGTGTGGTCTAGACCACACTAAACGCACCAAACGTGGTCTAGACCACACCAACTGGTGTGGTCAAAATGGCATCCATTTGACCACACCAGTTGGTGCGGTCTAGACCACGTTTGGTTTTTCAGTGGGATCGGATTTGCTGGTGGTTCTTAGGGTCACCCAAGGAGGCTGCAAACCAAATTTGGTCAAGATCGGACCACGGGAAGTCCTCGGACGGACGAACGGACGCACAGCATGCACGGTGAAAACGGTTCCTGGTTTTCCCAGGAACTCCCTGGAAATCGCCTATGCCTTCACCGGCTTCCTGGGAAAAACAGATTCCGTTTTTACCGTGTGCATCATACCATACGTATGCCCGTCCCTCCGGTATTTTTTATACAAAAATACACGACGGGCCAAAAAGAGAGAGAGTGCGATGAAAACGATTCTCGGAATCAGTCTGCTGGCCTCGTGCGTCCTGGAAGCCCGCGCCTGGAACGCTCTGAGTGTGTTGCTCCATTTTGCACCGAGCTCAAAGCGAAATCGCTGTGGTGGTCCGTGGCCGTCCGGCTCGCTTCCAGGAGCCGAGCATCCGAACGAAATGACCTGGAAACTTCCAGGTGGCCGATCCTCAAACCTGTAATGTGCGGTCGGAGCGGAGCAACAAGCATTTTCAAACCCGCCTCACAGTGGGCCGGAAGACCGGTGGAGGTGGACAAAGCTCTAGACGCGTTTTGAGCTCCAGAGAGTCGCTGAACAGGACTCGAAACAAACGTGTAACCCCACCAATGGATTCCTCGTTCGGAGAGCAATCCATTGGTGGTGTCACACGTTCGGTGGAGCTCAAAACGCGTCTCGAGTTTTGGCCGCCTCCACCGGTCGTCTGGCCCACTGTGCGCCTTTCTTTTTATCTCACAGCAGTAAAGCAGCGGACTGGCGCCGGCAGGGGTTTTGGTTCTTGTACCGTGTGTGGCTGTGCCTCGGGCTGCACGCTGATTCCGAGACTCGTTTTCGTCGCTCTGTCTCTCTTCCACCTAAACTGGACGCCCCCATGAGTGTGAGAGGGACAGAGCGACGAAAACGACTCTCGGAATCAGTCTGCTCGCGCGGCCGGCCGAGGGGCTTGACTTGTGTGAGTCGGAAGAGGCGATGAGGGAGACGGGCGCCGCACAGTGGGGCAGAAGACCGGTGCAGGCGGACAAAACTCTGGACGCGTTTTGAGCTCCAGAGTCGCTAAATGGGACTCGAACCGAACGTGTGACCCCACCAATGTATAGCTCTCCGAACGACGAATCCATTGGTGGGGTCACACGTTCGGTTCGAGCCCCGTTTAGCGGCTCTGGAGCTCAAAACGCGTCGAGAATTTTGGCCGCCTGCACCGGCCTTCTGGCCCACTGTGCGCCGAGAGGGCTGAAGAAGTGCGAGAAGGAGGGAAGAGGGAGGGGCCCTGGCAGGCCTCACAAAGCAGGAGGGAGGCGTGGTGGCGGCGGCGCCAATTAAGTGCCGATTATAGCTAACGACCAGACCGCACCGCACCCCGTGTCTCCTTACTCTCTCGCCCTCTCGAGTCCGTTCGCCCCGGCGCCCTCTCCCCCTCTCTCTCCCACCCCCTCACCCCCACCCCTCCCGCGGCGTCGCGACCCTGCGACAACGACAGACTTAAAATTCATAGTTGCGGCGCCCCTGGGCGTCGGCCGTCGGCCAACCGCTGTGTGTGTCAACATTTTAATACGCCTGTTGTTGTTGTTGTTGTCTGCTTGGATTTCGCTGTATTTTCCTTGGGGGGAAGTTTTCTTTTATTGAGATGGCAAGAACCGCGAAGGCATATAAATGTCGCCTGCTCGTCCGTTTTTACGAGGGCGGAAACGCGTTGGCGGCTCCTGGTTTACACGCTTCGCAGCTGTCTTCAAGCAGAAACAATGAAAAAACAGGGAGAGCAGTAAATATTCTAATATGCTTGGCACGCTGATTTTTGCTCGCGGAGATCCAGTCTCTTGGAAAGTTAATTATTTTTCGGGCTGTGATTAAATGGCTGTGCCGACGCCTGCTAACTTTTTGCGAGGCAACACGAGGCTAATAGTGGTTCGCAGCCCCCTACCCCTCTTCCTGCCGCGTTCAATGAAAGAAGATAGTCGAACCCGAGGGACTTCTTTGCGTGCAGTGTGCCCGGCCAGCCGGCCGCTCCAGTCGTGTCTGACGGTTCTGACGGGGCTTGACGGCCCTCCAGGCTGGAGGCTAGCCGGGCTCGCCGGGCTGCTAGCCTCACTCCAGCAGCTGGGTTCGCATTTCCCTTTGTCTGCGCCATCTATCTGATGGACCGCCCGCCCTTTCGCCATCCTCTGTGTGTGTGTGTGTGTGTGTGTGTGTGTGTGTGTGTGTGTGTGTGTGTGTGTGTGTGTGTGTGTGTGTGTGTGTGTGCAGCCCGTCTCCGGGCCACACAATGCGTGTGACGTGCTTCCCCTCGGCCACCTGAGCCACCGCACCGTGGGTCCCTGCACTAATGAAGTGATGTGCAGTGTGGTGCTCTGGGAGCTGCTTCTGCTGCCGTAGTGCTGCTTGGAGAGACGCGCGTGCGTCCTGGGTGCACCGCGAGCACGCCGTCAACACCCCGACGAACGTGCCCCATGGAACTGCGTCGTCATGACGTCTGGCATTTAATTTGTGTGTTACTATTCTGGGAACAGTTGAGGTATGTAGTGATTTCCCCCATGAGGTTAATACAGTCAAAAGGTTTAACCAGAACCCAACCAACCTGGTATCAATTTGGTCTTTTGAATGGGTTTCTGCTTTTTTCGGCCATTTCCCTTTTGGCCGCTCCGCGCTGCACCGGGCCGCCTGCAGGCAGGGAATGCGGCCCTTTGTCGTCGTCCTTCGCCCACGGAGAGTGAGGAGGAGGGGGGGAGGGCCAATGCAGCAGCCATTGCCCAATTGATCCAGCGGGTGCAATGGTTGCGCAAGTGTCCCTTCGCCACGGGCCATTGCCCGTCTTCTTGGCTCCTTTCTTTCCGCTCATCTTTATCGGTGCCCCTTCCCTGCTGCTGCTGCTCCTCCTTCTGATGCTCCTGATGCTGCCCCTGACGCTCCTGATCCTACCCCTGCTGCTCCTGATGGTCCTGATCCTGCCGGTGCTGCTCATGCTACTCCTCCTGCTCCTCCTGCTCCTGCTTCTCCTACACCTGCTCCTTCTCCTGCTCCTGATGCTCCTGCTTCTCCCACTCCTGCTCTTCCTCCTACTCCTGCTCTTCCTCCTGCTCCTGCTCCAGCTGCTGCTGCTGTTCCTGATCCTCCTGCTCCTGCTCCTCTTGCTCCTCCTGCTCCCGCTGCTCCTCCTGTTCCTCTTGCTCCTTCTGCTCCTCCTCCTCCTCCTCCTCCTCCTCCTCCTCCTCCTCCTCCTCCTCCTCCTCCTCCTCCTCCTCCCCCTCCTCCTCCTCCTCCTCCTCCTCCTCCTCGCCCTCGCCCTCGTCTTTCTTCTCTTCTTCTTTGATTATTTCCCTCCTCCTCGTCCGCTTACCAGAGGCAATCGGCCGGCAGGGCGCGCATGGTGTGGCGCGCAGTCAGACCTGTTTGTCGTGTTTTTCTGATGCCCATTCCGCCCTCGTCCAGCGAGTCCAGCAGACTGATTCCGAGAGTCGTTTTCGTCGCTCTGTCTCTCTCGCACCTACACGGAACGTCCCATGCGTGCGAGAGAGACAGAGCGACGAAAACGACTCTCGGAATCAGTCTGCAGCGGCGCGCGGGCAGCTCGAAGCTCGAGGCAACGGAACGCGAGGCAGCACTCCAATAATGCAAGTGCAGTCGTCCCTGCCGGCCGTGCCCTGGAGGCCACTGTAGGTTCTTCGCTCTGTCTCTCTCGCACCTGCACGGGACGCCCCCTGGGTGCGAGAGAGACAGAGCACCGAAAACGCGACCCTCGGAATCAGTCTGCTGGCCCGCCGCGCCGTCTCTTCGCCCGGCCGGCGTTCGTTTCGTGTTTCTGCGATCTGCGCTGCGCTGCGCAGCGCGGCACAGCGCAGCCTGCCAAATGGCCCGAGATAAAGTCGGCCACGTGGATGGCCGGCCATGGCCATGCGGCAACAGCCGGGCTCAATTGCCTGCGGGCTGATGCCGTCTGTCTCTCTCGCACCCACGCGGCGCCCCGAAGGGGTGCGAGAGAGACAGAGCGACGAGGCGACCGTTCGGACCCAGCATGCTGGCGTCGCGTCGCGCGGACGGACTGCCGCCCGGGTCAGCAGCGCCGCACAGTGGACCAGAAGACCGGTCGAGGCGGTCGAAATCCCGGACGCGTTTTGAGCTCCAGAGTCGCCAAACGGTACTCGAACCGAACGTGTGACCCCATCAATGGATTGCTCTCCGAACGAGGAATGGTGGGGGGTCACACGTTCCGTTAGAGTTCCATTTAGCGGCTCTGGAGCTCAAAACGAGTCCGGGGTTTTGACCGCCTCCACCGGTCTTCTGGCCCACTGTGCGCCACGGAACGGCGAGCAGAGCGCCTTCCCTCCCGGACTTGACTTGCAAGCTTTTCAGCTAATTGCGACTCAACTGCGCTGCAGCCTGATCGCCGTCTCTCTCTCTCTCTCTCTCTCTCTCTCTCTCTCTCTCTCTCTCCCTGTCACGCGCCCTTTCGGGACGCACACCCCTCTCGAGTGCGATAGAGAGACGAGACGACTGTTCGGAATCAGCCTGCAGTAAAAGGCGGGCTGATTTGAATCGGTTTTACGGCGCGGTGGCACGTCTTCCCCGTAGGGCTGTAAGGCGCTGCCCTCCTTTTCCCCCCCCCCCCCCCTCTAAACGGTGTGCTGCCGCGAAGGGATTAAGACGTGCCTCGCACGGCTCCACGCACCCCAATGCGGCATAAACGCCGCTAATTTCAACCCTATTATTGTTGTGCATCCCGACGGCGGGTGGGGCGTGTGTCCCAGTCCCCCTCCCCCTTCCACTGTGCCCCCGACTGCCGCGTCTTTCATCGGATCTACCGGGGCATTAGTGGAGTCGCACGCGGACTGCAGACTGATTCCGAGAGTGTAGTCGTTTTCGTCACTCTGTGTCGTGTCTCTCGCACCTATACGGCACGCCTCATGAGTGCGGGAGAGACAGAGCGACGAAAACGACTCTCGGAATCAGTCTGCTGACAGCGACTCGTGTGTCGTCACCCTCCCCGTTCTCTTCTTCCCCTTACGCCCGTTCCTGGTGACCACAGGCTACCGGTCTTCGCAGTCAAAGGCTTATTTTCTCCGTTTTAGGCCCCGGGTGTACCCCCCCCTCCCCTCCCCCCTCCCCTCCTCTTCCCCCCCCCCCTCCCCCCCTCCCTCCTCCCCCCCCTCCCCCCCTCCCCTCCCCCTCCCCTCCCCCCCCCCCCCTCCTCTCTCTCCCCTCCCCTCCCCCCTCCCCTTTTCCCCCCCCCCCCTCCCCCCCCTCCTCTCCTCTTCTCCCCCCCCTCTCCCCACCCCTCCTCTCCCCTCCCCTCCCCTCTATCTTCGGAGACCAAGGCCCGGTCGCTCCCACGCCATAACACAACTAACTCCTAAACTAGTTTATTCCTTGGCGAGTTGGAGACTACCGCGGCCTACTTGCCGGCACTCCCTCACACTCGCCGCGCAGACACACCTACTTGTTTCCCTACCCCCCTGCAACAAACAGCTATCTGCGCTCACTGTCTCGATAACCGACTATCTACGCGCGCCCCCCCCGACAACCGGCTATCTACATGGGCTGTCTGGATAACCGTCTATCCAACATCGGGGCGGGTTAGGGGTTTTCCTATAACGAAGCATTTTTCTCCATGACCTTAAAGGAACCCCGTTCAAACCATACTTAATCTTGCTTTGACAAACTTTTGACTAGTTTTTGGGAAAGATTTTGCGAGGGGAAATTAATTGGTTAAAATAAAACATTCAATCTCGCGAGGGGGAGAAAGCGATAGACGGTTATCCAGACAGCCCGTGTAGATAGCCGGTTGTCGGGAGAGCACGCGTAGATAGTCGGTTATCGAGACAGTGAGTGCAGATAGCTGCTTGTTGCAGGGGGGTATCAAGTTCGCGGTGCATTACCTCGTAATATCCAAGCAAAATCCTGTGGAAAACGTAGCATTTCTTCATGAAACGAGGCAATTTTTAGAATGCTTTTATTTTCTTGACAGTTACAAAGCAAATTCTTCGTATACTTTTTTGAGTGCGCAAAACTGCTCATCCACTATGCTGCGCCAACACCGCTTTTCGTTACTTCCAGCACGTTCAATATGACATTTCATTTGATGGGGTGCCGTGAAAGCCGTAATCTCATCCTTTTGAACTGGGGCGCGTTTGTTTCGTTCCGCAAACTGCACACGCAACAACAATAACAACAACAAAACCGCTGTCCGATTCAGGTTCAATTCACGCGCGATTGCCCGCGCTCCGTACCGTTTGCGAAGTGTGTGTGTGTGTGTGTTGGTGTATGTTGGTGTGTGTGGTGGTGTGTGTGTGTGTGTCAGGTTCAGGCAGTTGCGTACCTCTGCGGAGGTTTGTGTTTGTTTGTGAATGTCTTCGTGTGTGTGTGTGTGTGTGTGTGTGTGTGTGTGTGTGTGTGTGTGTTCGCGTGAGCGTGAACTATATTTAGCACGAGTGCATGTGGGGAACGCGGCAGCAGAGGGATGGATGTACATGCACGCCGCTCTGTCCGTCCCGAGGGCCCACGAGGGTAGGGTAGGGTCGGGTTGGGTTACGCTTTCCGGCTTACAGTGCCCCCCCCCCCCCGATCTCCCTTTTCCCAACCCCATCACCCTTATCATTGCTGATGTTGGACCACGCCCGCCTAGCTCAGGCCGCGGCCGACTGAGCCTGTCTCCGCCTTCTCTCTCTCTCTCTCTCTCTCTCTCTCTCTCTCTCTCTCTCTCTCTCTCTCTCTCTCTCTCTCTCTCTCTCTCTCTCTTTCTCCCTCTCTCTCTCCCTCTCTCTCTCCCTCCCTCTCTCTCTGTTCACTCGCCCAGCCGCCGCTGCTGATGATTATTCGAGATGATAATAAAAAAAAATAAAAATCCTGAAGAGTAATGATAATGACGACGATATTCGAAAAAAGGATTAATTTTTAGGAGCGAGGGCGGCGGCTCAGTGGTCCTCTTAAAAGGAAGTTAGCGTTCCTTGGCCGGCCCGCGGGGGAAGAGAAAGAAAGAGAGAGGAGGGCAGCGCCATCTGACGAGTCTAATGAGGGTAATTGGCTCTCTCTCTCTCTCTCTCTCTCTCTCTCTCTCTCTCTCTCTCTCCCTCTCTCTCTCTCCTTTGTCTTTTGATGCGTGCGGTCGGCGTGCAGCATGCGGTGCTGCTACAGTGGTATTCCGGACAGCGTGCGGCTCGCGCTGCAGAATAAGGAGAAGAAGAAGAGCGGAGTCAACGCGCTCCGCGCTCGCCTGGTTCGCTGCGTCGGCGCGAACCTTCAAAGCGTCGGCTGGACCTCGCCTTCTTCGCGGCCTTCGCGGCGTCACTAACCCGTCACACAGTGGACCAGAAGACCGGTGGAGGCGGCCAGAATTCTAGACGCGTTGCTCGCGTTGCTCCAGAGTCACTAAATGGGACTCGAACCGAACGTGTGACCTCACCTATGGATTGCTCTCCGAACGAGGAACCCAATTTTGTCCTGTTTAGCGTTTAGCTCAAAACGGGTCCAGAGGTGTGGCCGCCCCTACCGGTCCTCTGGCCCACTGGGCGTCAACTCGCCAACCCCTACGGCCCCGCCTTCTCAACGGACACACTGGGCAGTCGCTCCGTGCTGCCTCCTTTCGTCTGCCTGCCGGTCTGTCTGTCTGTCTGTCTGTCTGTCTGTCTGTCTGTCTGTCTGTCTGTCTGTCTGCCTGTCTGTCTGTCTGTCTGTCTGTCTGTCTGTCTGTCTGTCTGTCTGTCTCTCTGTCCGTCCGCATGTCCGTTTGTCCGCTTGTCACTACACTGTCCTTCTCGCTGTTCCAGGTGGCCGCGGTGCGGCCGGCCAGGCCGGCGCCCCCCAGGGGCTGCAGGGCCCGCAGTTCGTCCTGGAGCCGCCCGCCTCGCTCGAGTTCTCCAACAGCTCGGGGGTGGCGGTGTCCTGCGAGGCGCGCGGCAGCCCGGAGCCCGACGTGCGCTGGATCGACGCGTCGGGCAAGGACGCCGTCACGCTGCCCCGCATCCGGTGAGTGATCGCCACGCCAGCCAGGCCCGCAACGCCCGCAACGCGCAGAGCGACGAGCGTTAATTAAAACTTATCGTGTGTGTGTGTGTGTGTGTGTGTGTCGCGGAAGCACGTCGCACTGAATGTGGGGGGAAATTTTTAATTAGCAGCTCAGCCTGTAATTGGGGGGGCTATGCTATGATACGGGACCCTCTGGGCGGGAAGTACACGTAAAGTACGTGAAGTACGTCAAGTACTACTACTAGTATTGACGGTGTGGTGGAAGGGCTCCTCCTCGGCGCTCGTCGGCCGCGGAGTCGTTTCGTTATTTCATCTAATCCGGGGGCCGCGTGGGCGCGGAGCCCTTCCGCGTCTACTTGACTTGAGTTTTACCCCCGCACGGCCCCGCCACGCCACGCCCCGCCACGCCGTGCCGTGCTACACCGCGCCACGCCCCGCCCCGCCACGCCACCCCCGCCACGCCGTGCTAACACCGCGCCACGCCACGCCCCGCCACGCCACGCCCCGCCACGCCGTGCCGTGCTACACCGCGCCACGCCACGCCCCGCCACGCCACGCCCCGCCACGCCGTGCCGTGCTACACCGCGCCACGCCACGCCGCGCCGCGCCACGCCCGCTCGCGCGCCGGAGCTCGTCAAACACACTCTGGTGGCGGCGGCGCTCTTCTGGCTTACAGCGGGGCGCGGAGGGCGCCGAGCCTCGGGGATGAGGGCTGACGGGGAGCCCTCCAGGAGGAGCAGGGCGAGCACGGCCCGCCGCCGGGCGGCAGCAGGTTAATGCCGAGCTCGCCGAGCGAGAAGGTTCTGTGTTCGGTGCACCACCATGAGCGAGAGAGAGAGAGAGAGAGAGAGAGAGTGAGTGAGAGAGAGAGAGAGAGAGAGAGAGAGAGAGAGAGAGAGAGAGAGAGAGAGAGAGAGAGAGAGAGAGAGAGAGTTCCCTACAGTGAGCCAGAAGACCGGTGGAGGTGGACAATTCTCGAAACGCGGTTTGAGCTCCAGAGTCGCTGAACAGGACTCCAACTGAACGTGTGACCACACCAATGGATTGCTCTTCGAACGAGGAATCCATTGGTGGGGTCACACGTTCGGTTCGAGTCCTGCCTAGCGACTCTGGAGCTCAAAACGCGTCTCGAGTTTTGGCCGCCTCCACCGGTCTTCTGGCCCACTGTTGCTCCCTCCCGCTCCGAGTCAGCCTGGCGGTCTCATCGCCCGGGCGTGACGGGGCGGTGTATTCAACCCTAACCTCAGCCCGCAGCGCCGCATCCCCCTTGCGCGCCTTGCGGTGCGGCAGCCCCGCGTAGCCCCGCGCAGCCCCGCGCAGCCCCGCGCAGCCCCGCGCAGCCCCGCGCAGCCCCCGCGGCAGCCCCGCGCAGCCCTGCGCAGCCCCGCGCAGCCCGCGCAGCCCCGCGCAGCCCCTCGCCCGCCCCTCGCGCCCCGCGCAGCCCCGCGCAGCCTCGCGCAGCCCCGCGCAGCCCCGCGCAGCCGCCGCGCAGCCCCGCGCAGCCCCGCGCAGCCCCGCGCAGCCCCGCGCAGCCCCGCGCAGCCCCGCGCAGCCCCGCGCAGCCCCGCGCAGCCCCGCGCAGCCCTGTCCGCAGCGAGTCGGCTGGGACGTCCGCCGCGTCTCGCCCCAAATTAATTAAGTGAAATAGTTGGAAATTGGCCGGAACAAGCGAACAAGCCCCCGATATTAGCAGCACCAGTGGTGGGACTCGGCGCCGTCGTCGACCTCGACCTCGTCGTCCGTGCAGCGGCGTGCAGTTCAGCCCCGCGGTCACGGCGCCATCGCAACAGTGGGCCCCAGAAGACCGGCGCAGGCGGCCGAAACTCTAGACGCGTTTTGAGCTCCAGAGTCGCTGAATGGGACTCAACCCGACCGTGTGACCCCACCAATGGATTTTGGGGGCCTTTCCCTCCCGAGTCCTGTTTAGCGACTCTGGCTGGAGGTCAAAACGTGTCTGGAATTTTGGCCGCCTCCACCGGTCTTCTGGCCCACTGTGCGCTGTGTGTCTCTCGCACCTTCACGGACCGCCTCCCGAGAGTGAGTCAGACAGAGCCACGAATCAGTCCGCCGGCCACCGCCTTGATAAGCCCTTCCCCTGCGCAGGACTCGCCGGGACAGGGCATGTCTTCCTCTCCCCTTCGCTCCCTTCGCGCGGCGATGCGGCGAATCTGCCGAGGTAGCAGAAATATACAAAGGGCGGCAGGGCCCTCTCAGGCCTATCATTCATCTCACTCACTTCGCCGCTCGCCGGGCCTCCCCCTCCCCCTCTGCCCCCCCCCCCCTCCCACTTTCCCTCCCCTGCGCACGTTTCCGCCAGTTCGTCGTCCGCAGGCGGCACGGCACGGCACGACGTCGCAAAGTGTGTCGCAGGGCAGCGCTTCTTTGCCGCCCTCGCAGCCCGGCAGCCTCGCCCCGTGCCTGGCGACATTGTGAAGGGCCCTTTCGGCCTCCATCACTTCGCCCAACTTGCCATTGTAATGTGAAGCGGCCCGTCGTTGGTTATTTCAAGCGGTGCGAACCGGCCGCCCGAAATGGATCGCGACCGGTGGGAAATGAGCTGGCAGTCGCCTCAGTCACTGTACTGCATGCCTGTGAGCCTGTCTCACTCGCACCCCCTGTGGAAGTGAAGGGGTGTGAGCAGTCGATCGCCACCAGGCCTTACTGATGGGACTGTGCTCTCATCAGTAAGGCCTGGTGGCTCTACGACTTCCTTGACCTGGGCCTAAGTTCACTGTCTGGGCCTGGCTGGGCCGGGCGGGCCCTCCCCTTCCCCTCTCCCCTCTCCCCTCCCCACCGGCCCGCCCAGCCAGCGTCTCCAGGTCTCCGAGTCCGCAGACGGGCCAGCAAGACCAGGAGACTGATTCCGAACGGAGCACTCGTAGCGCTGTCTCCCTCGCGGCCCTGCGTGCGGGACT
>NW_023144625.1:9236430-9254546 GCF_012932325.1 Thrips palmi | reverse complement strand
ACTAACGCCGGTTTGATGTTGTTATTCAACCCCAAGGGAAGCTTCTTTTTCCCTCAGACGCGTGAAGCAGGCGTCCTTTGAAGGAAAAACGACATAGTGCTCAATGAATAAATGAATGAACCTGCGAATAAATGGGGCCGTTAATCCATTAGAGAGAGAGAGAGAGAGAGAGAGAGAGAGAGAGAGAGAGAGAGAGAGAGAGAGAGAGAGAGAGAGAGAGAGAGAGAGAGAAATGCGGCATTATTGCAGTCCGACGAAATGGACCTTGACACGGCAGAATGGCTTAGTGGCAGTGCGTCGTGAAAATAAATTTCGGAACAAAAAGGGGAAAAGGCCGCGGATAAAAACAACAAAACAAAGGAATAGAGCCGGACAATTATTGTTGTTGGCGAGTCACTGACCGCCCCTTCCTCGCGGAGTCGTTACAGCGCGCTGCGACGCTGTCCACTAAAACGCTGCATGTGCCCGCTCTATGCAAATTGTCTTTCGCGTGTATGTGCGCTGGCGGCGCCGGCGGGGCCCTGGGGATCGGGACAGCGTGTAGCGGCCCCGGCGAGGGAACAGGTTGTTTTGCGGGGCGTTGGCGTAAAACGACGCGGGAAGTGCGCGGCGCGAGAGACAGGTCTCTCGTGCAGTGTTACCAACGCGTTGCAACGACGACTCACACTCAAAGGTAGCCCAGGGAACTGGAAAAGGTCCTGCCGACGTCAAGTGAGCGAAGATTGACGAAATTTAGGCACGCCCCACACTGTAAAAAATTTCGTACTTTTGTGCGGAGATGGTACAGAAAAATGTAGTACGGAGGTACGGAGAAAAGTACGGAACGTTCCGTACTTGCTCCATGTAAATGGGTACCGAAGAAAAGTACGTAACGTTCCATATTCGGCAAGTACGGACGTTCCAGGCAAATTATTGATCAGACATGTTCCGTACTTTTTTCCCACAGTGCACACTGAATGTCTTATGAAAAACTTTCCCGCATGCGAAGAAAATAACAGAAGCATGATATGAAGGTAGTTTTGCTTCGTATTACGAAGGTTTCGGTTCAGGCATTCAGATAGTCTGCTCCGGTGACTCCTCATGACCCGAATAAGGCTACGTACATAGTGTCAAATTCGCATCCGACGATATCATTTTCGTGAAATGGACATGGTTTGACATGCACTTTGCCTTGCCGTCAAGAAACGCTAACTTAAACCGTGGGCGATGATGGTGTTATTGTAACACCATTCCAGCTTGACGGGAAGGTGAAGTCCTGTTTTCTGTTCCCTGGGAGAAAAGTCGAAATCGGCAAACCGAGTAATGTGCAGTGCGCCGGGTATCGGGGCGGGGGGTGACGAATTAGAACCGGGGATCCATCTCGGGGCGGCGCCTGCCGCGGCCAAAGTTTATCGACTCCTCAGGCGGTTTCCAAGTCAAATATTTTCGCCAAAGCCGAGCCGCCGCGAGCGGCTAGAGCGGTGTTGGCGAATGCCGGGTGCCGGGCCCGGAGATAGTTGGCCCCAAGTTGTGAAATATTTTGAGCCCTCTTCGGCAGCACGCCATTACCTTGCGTAAGCCCTTGACGGGGCGCCGAGGGCGCACAGTGGGCCAGAAGTCCGGTGGGGGCGGCCAAAATTCAAGACGCGTTTTGAGCTCCAGAGTCACTAAGCAGGACTCGAATCGAACGTGTGACCCCACCAATGGATTCCTCGTCCGGAGAGCAATCCATTGGTGGGGTCCCACGGTCAGTTTGAGTCCCATTTAGCGACTCTGGAGCTCAAAGCCCGTCCGGAATTTTGACTGCCTCTTCCGGTCTTCTGGCCCACTGTGGTGCGGCAGGCGGGGGCGTGCGTTCCGCGCCAAGGACATGATGGCGCTAAAAGCCGAGAGGGGTTTGTCGCAAAATTAAGACGCCTCGTGTTTTTGTGTCCCGCAGGGAGGTACTCGCCAACGGCAGCCTCTACTTCCCGGCCTTCCCCGGCGAGCTCTACTCCTCCGAGGTGCACACCGCGACGTACCGGTGCGCCGCCTCCAACGCCGCGGGCACCATCCTCAGCAGGGAGATGCGGGTCCGAGCCGGTGAGTACCACTTTACACTACCATCGAAAACAAACAAAAAGCGGGGTATTTGACCCATGATGTTGCACAGTGGGTCAGATACCGGTACTGGCAGTCAAAATACCGGACGCTCGATTGAGCTCCAGAGTCGCTAAATGCGACTCGAACCAAACGTGTGACCCCCACCGATGGATTCGTCGTTCGAAGAGCAATCCATTGGTGGGGTCACACGTTCGGTTCGAGTTCTGTTCAGCGACTCAAAACGCGTCTAGAGTTTCGGCCACCGACGCCGCCGGTCTTCTGGCCCACTGCGCGTTGACAAGTCCAGCGTCTAGCCGAGCGTCGTGCCGGTATGCGCGCCGGGGGCGTCCAGCCTCTTGCCTTCACGGCCTCTGCCGGCGCCTCTGGAGGCTTTGGAGGCGCTGGGCCGTCCCCCGCCCCCGCTTCGCTTGTCGGCGGCGCTCTCGTCAAACGCCGTGTCGTCCTCACTGCCAGGCAGGCAGGGAGGCAGGCACTGCCAGCCGAGCCGGAAACTGAAGACGTGTCTGCGGGGAGGAGAGCGGAGAGGAGGAGGGGGGGGGGGGACACGCCCGGCCCCACTTCGTTGCCGCCCCAAAGCGGCGACCCGTCGCCACGACAAACGCGCCAAACGGATAGCGGTCCTCTTGGGAACGCAAATGGGACGTCTCTCAAACAAACGCTTAGCCGGCACCGCGCCGCACCGCGCACCGCCACACAGTGGGCCAGAAGACCGGTGGAGGCGGCCACAATGCGAGACGCGTGACGCTCCAGAGTCGCCAAGCAGGACTCGAATCGAACGTGTGACCCCACCAATGGATTCCTCGTTCGGAGAGCAATCCATTGGTGGGGTCACACGTTCGGTTCGAGTCCCATTGAGCGACTCTGGAGCTCAAAGCGCGTTCGATGTTTTGACCGCCTCCTCCGGTCTTCTGGCCCACTGTGCGCCACCGCCTCGGCCTCGGCCCACGGCGAGGCAGCGCGCCGACGCGCGCTGACACGGACCACTGGAAGTCGTTAGAGGCGCGCCTGCCGTCGCCAACGTGACGCGCCTCGCCGAGGACCGCCTCCGCGCCGTCGTGACGCAAGTCACAATGACGTCACAATGACGTCACAATGACGTCACGAGCGTGTCACGATTCCGTCACTGCCGCACGTGCGGAAGGCGTCACGGTGCCTTGCACGGCCACAATGCACCGCGTTAGCGTGTCGGGCCTGGGCTTGGCCTGGGCTTGGCCTGGGCTTGGCCTGGGCTTGGCCTGGGCTTGGCCTGGGCGCCGAACCTGGTTTTGCTCTCAGCCGGCGCTCGAAGGGCGCCGGCGGACGGGGCGGGGCGGGGCGGGGCGGGGCGGGGCGGGGCGGGCGGACCGTGATTGCGAACCGAACGCCTCTCAGGTCCCTTCAGGTGGCGGCGGCCCTTGAAGGAGCGAGGCGTAAGGGCTTTGCCCGTTCATGCCACTGGCCCTAGTGCGCGTTGCGGTCGGGCACTCGGGTGGGCGGGGCGCGAGGCGTGGCGCCGCCCTGAGCCGACGAAATATTGGGGCGCCCATGCCTTGGGCACCTTGGTCCCCGCCCCCGCCTCGCCCCGCCTCGCCACGCCCCGCCCCGCCCCGCCACGCCCCGCCGCGCCCGCGCCCCGCCCCGCCCCGCCCGCCCGCCGCGCCCCGCCCCGCCCCGCCCCGCGCCCGCCCCGCCCCGCCCCGCCCCGCCACGCCACGCCCTGCCCCGCCCCGCCACGCCCCGCCGCCTGAAAGGGTGCCCCACTCAATGCAGGGCTGCATACAGAAGGCGGCGCGAGTTGGCAAGTTGTTCGGCGCGCTGCTAATGGACTGGGCGCGGTGGGCGACCCGGCTCGGCCCTGCAGCCGGATTCCGAGAGTCGTTCTCGTCGCGCTGTCTCTCTCGCACCTGTGCGGGCCGCCCCGTGAGTGCGAGAGAGACAGAGCGACGAGAACGACTCTCAGCGGCCGCTATGGCCCCGGTGCGCCACGACGGCGACCTGGCTGGCGACGTAATTGCCGCGCCCCGCCCCCTCGGCCGTCGTCGCCAAGAAAAGCAGGCGGGGAGGACGGCCACGACTTCGGCGGCGATTACGAGACGTTTATCGACTCGGCTGTCTCTCTCTCTCTCTCTCTCTCTCTCGGACGTCCGGGAGGAAGCTGTTTGGCTCGGCCTGCCCACGGCCTGCCCACCTGTAGGAGGCGAAAGTCAAGCACGGCCGGGAAAACAAACAGCTGGCCGTGTGTGGCGCGGCGGCCGGCGGCGGGGCTCGAACCACGGCACCCTTCTCCGCGTGCACGGGGGTAAATAGACGACGTGCGTGCCACAGTGGGTCAGAAGACCGGCGCGCCGGCGGCTAAAACTCAAGACGCGTTTTGAGCTCCGGAGTCGCTAAGCAGAACTCGAACCGAACGTGTGACCCCGCCAATGGATTCCTCGTTCGGTGAGCAATCCATTGGTGGGGTCACAAGATCGGCTCGCGTCCCATTCAGCGACTCTGGAGCTCCAAACGCGTCTAGAGTTTTGGCCGCGTCCACCAGTCTTCTGGCCCACTGTGCGTGCGTGCGCCCGCCTCGCGGCGATGACGGCGCGTCACTCCGTCTTGCTTATATCGAGTACGGCGATTTATACCGGACAAGGTGGCGGCCGCTTCGCCTGCTCGGCTTGGCGCCGCGCAGAGCCGCGCAGCTCCGCGGCCGGGACCGGCGACTTACGGTGGTGTCGTCGGGCGGCGGAGTAAAGTCCCGCGCAAAGTATGGTAGCAAATTCAATCTGGCCCGCCCTCCGCGCCTCGCGCCCCGCCTTCGCGCCCCGCCTTCGCGCCGCCGCCCCTTCCCGGCAGATAACGTATTTTTATACGGCGCTGCGCGTGGCAAGGCGAGCGGCAACGCGGAGGGCTTAAGCGGCCGTATTTCGGGGCGCCGCCTTGGCCGCCTTGGCGACGGTGGCGGTCGCGTACCGCCTCGCGCACTGCGGGCGGCACACAGTGGGTCAAAAGACCGGTGGAGGCGGCCAAAACTCTGGACGCGTTTGGAGCTCCAGAGTCGTTGAATGGGACTCGAACCGAACGTGAGACCCCACCGATGGACACCTCGTCCGGAGAGCAATCCATTGGTGGGGTCACACGTTCGGTTCGAGTCCCATTTAGCGACTCTGGAGCTCAAAACGCGTCTAGAATTTCGACCGCCTCCACCGGTCTTCTGGCCCACTGTGCGGCAGCCGAGCAATGCAGAAGAGTCGTTTCGTCGCTCTGTCTCTGTCGCACTCACGGCGCAAGGGTGCGAGAGAGACGGAGCGACAAACCGCGATCTTCTGAATCGCCGATCGGCAGGCGCGCCTACGACTGTGTGAAGGATGTCGCTCAGCGCCCGCGCAACGGAGGATAGGCCACACGCTGCACTGGGAAGCGCGAGCGTTGCCTACCTCGCTATTACCATTACCATTACGGGCTAGACGACAACCGATCGTCTGCCATTTCGGGCACGACACATCACATGCTTGCCTGCACTGCAAAACGAGACATGGCCGTCCTTACTAAGGTGACACTTTATACCGGTGGAGAAGAGCTTCAAGCAACTTCAAGCTCCCACTCGCAGTATGGCCAGTCAGGGTGGAGGAGGCGCTTGGATGGGACCGCTGCACCTCCTCGCGTCTGAGTGCGCAGAAAATCGCCGGTTTTATGTCGGGACGCTGCCAACACTGCTGAAGCACTGCGTCGTCGTTCGCCGCGGACGACAAGGAGACGACGGCGACGGTCTTTAAATGGGTTTTAATACAGCCCGACACTCATTCCACCACTCAGCCTAACGCGCGGCCAAGCGGGCCTACGCCACAATGCTCGCTGCTACATGATTACAGTTTCCGCGTGCTTGCGTGCTACATTTGTTTCCGCTGTGTTTTGTTCTTGTTGTTTGTTTTTGGCTTGCGCGAGTACTGTGCTGTAGGAATGAGGGATCGCGTCGGAGAGAGTGAGATAGAGAGAGTCTCCTGAAAAACAGAGGACTGGAGTTGGATACACTGTGAGAAAAAAGTACGGAAAAAGTACGGAACATGTCTGATCAATAATTTGCCTGGACCGTCCGTACTTGCCAACTACGGAACGTTCCGTACCCATTTTTTTCCGTACCCATTTACATGGGTTCCCATGGAGCAAGTACGGAACGTTCCATACTTTTCTCCGTACCTCCGTACTATATTTTTCTGAACCATTTCCGTACAAAAGTACGGAATTTTTTTACGGTGTATGTTTCCCGTGAGGACGTCGGGGCATCCTCTGTTGTCTCTCTTCCTCGTTGCGGGGCGCAGCGGGAGGAAATTTGTGCGAGCTGCCCGCGGCGTGGATCGGCGGGTCGCGGCTCCGTCTCTGTCGCACTCGTGGGGCGTCGCGTACGGGTGCGAGAGAGACGGAGCGACGAATCGAATCCTCGGAATGGTTCGGCGGGTCCTCTGCAGGACGGACGGAGGCGATGGAGTGTGAGCGGGGCAAGTGGGTGGCAACGACAACACAGAGTGTCCGGCCAGGTATGACGAGGGCGAAGGCCGCCGGGGGCGTCGGGCCTAGAGAGAGAGAGAGAGAGAGAGAGAGAGAGAGAGAGAGAGAGAGAGAGAGAGAGAGAGAGCGACTGGGTCCGGCCTTGGAGGTCCTCCTGCTGTGGGCCACGTTGTAATTAAATCAGCAGCCACTAATGAGGTCTTGTCTTTGATGTGTCGCTGTGTCGCGTCACGGTTGAGGCATTCGCGGGCCGCGAGAGTGCCAACTGGACACGTACTTTGTTCGCACCTTTTTTCCTCATTTTCTCCGCTGACCTCTTTTTCTTTTTTTTTCGCTGTGCGATTTAATGGTCGCTCTGCTGTGGCCCTTTGAGGCGGCACGTCGTTAGTCGATTTGAATCGTGCCATCCAGTGAAAGCAGAGCTTGCCAACCTGCAGACCGATTCCGAGAACCGTTTTCGTCGCTCTGTCTCGCTCGCACCTCTACGGGACGTCCCGTGAGTGCGAGAAAGACAGAGCAGTGAAAAGGACCCTCGCGGTACCTCCTATCTACAAACGCTCAGCATGTCGAGTCCGGAATGAATCCGCTCACCTGAGGGAGCCTGAAATGAAACCGCTCAGCTTTGGCACACTCCGTACACAACCGCTCACCTCAGGAGCGCGCTGAACGAAACCGCTTTACTTCTCAAATACGGGCGGCGGCTGCCAGATTTACATTGTACTTCTTACGCGCTTAGTCTTATTTAGATCGACAAGTTGAATCGCTGCTATGTCTGCACTAGAACTTTGATTTTCACCCAAGGTTTGCATTAAGCGCGCCCGGATCGGCCTAAAAATAACGTAAATACGAGGGGCAACATAAACCTAACCAGCGCCCGCCGCGCGGCGATATGCTGGTCTGTCTAGCCCGCGCCGAGGTGAGCGGTTTGTTCACGGAGTGCCGTAGCTGAGCGGTTTCAATTCACGGCTCCTCAGATGAGCGGGTCTGTCCAGGAGTCAGCATTATGAGCGTTTGTAGATAGGAGGTACCGCCGGGTGCTGTGACGATACCGACGGACGGACCCGCGAGTGCACGACTTTGAGTTCCCACTAATAGGGTCATCTTTTGAGCTCGTGTGCAAACATATGTGTTGATGAGTGTTTTGCTCGTTTTCAATTTTTATGCGAGAAGCAGAGAAAGACGAACACGCTTGTACACGCAATGGTGCGGCGCGTGCGTCGGCGAGGCTGGTGGTGGTGGTGGTGGTGGCTGGTGGTGAGCCGAGCGGTTTGACCGGTGTTGTGTGGTGTTGTGCTTTTCGCGGCCGACTGATGTTGGCCGCAGCAGTGCGCCCCATGAAAGGCAGGCCTTGTGCATTGTTCCGATCGTGTGCCTACCCCCCCCCCCCCCTCGGCCCCTTGCCGTTCGCATCCGCGCCATCCCATGCCATCCCTCACCTCGCCGAGGCCCGCCGGCAGACTAATTCCGAGAGTCGCTCTCGTCACTCCGCCTCTCTCTCTCTCTCTCGCACCTTACGCGGCGCGCCCCATGATTGCGAGAGGGACAGAGCGACGAAAACGACTCTCGGAATCGGTCTGCCGGCCCGGACCGACAAAAATGGTGGCGCGTTCCTTTATTGCCCCGCTGTGTTCACCAAATCATTGCGCGCCCCAATAAGCGTGGCGTGCACATGTGTGCGCGAACTAGCGGTGCTCGCCCCGTCCCGCCCCGCCCCGCCCCGTCCCGCCCCGCCCCGCCCCACTATGATCTAGAATCCCGAAACGCGGAAAAAATTCCTACGGCCTTGAATCTTCCTCTAGTGTATTTTGGGGAGGAATCCGAATCCGACATTAGGTTTGAGCTATGAATACGTGCTTTTAAAGAAACTGCATAAAAACCTTAAAAAGACTAAAAATTGCTAAAACATTGCTGTATAAGATAATTGAAGTCGGGTTAAGAGCTGCTGGCACTAGTTTCGAGGTCTGGGACCTTTACTCTGTAAAAAGGAGGGGTGTAAAAGAAGGAACACAACGGTGAAGCGGCTTTACTCTGCCATTCAATTTTTTAAATAAAATATTTGAATTTTACACGGTTTACAACAACCAGTTGAATTTCATTCAATGTATAAAACGAAAAAAAATGTACAAAATATCCGTGCAAAATGTCCATTTGCACCCTGTAGACTCACTTCTGATGTCCTTGAGTTCATTTTCTGTATCACGTTTCTCAATCTCGGCATTTTTCTGCCTATTTTTTGTGATTTTGAGTTCACTTCCGGTAATAACCAAGGGTAAATACATATTTGATCCACGAAGCGGAAGAAGGGGTTAAGTCGAGTTGATTCAGTGACCTCTTATCAGTCTATCAAGTAAACCTGAGCGAAAATTTGGTCCAAAAATAAGTGTGGTGAGACAAGTCCCATCCTCTTGCATGTATTTTTAGATGACATTCCCCACCTGTTCTCCCACCTGTAAGGTTCAGGCCTTTAAAAAGTGCACGGATTCAACTCGACTTAACCCCTTCTTCCGCTTCGTGGATCATTTGTCCTTGATAGCACTTTTGAAGCCCGTTCGTTTTATATATGTATGTGTCCATGTGTGAGGAAAGGCAGGCACGGATGGCATTTTGTCTTAAAAAACCTAAAAAAAAACCATATTTGAGGGCTATAAAATCCCGGGGTCGCAGGCGGTCGCAGCATTTGCCGATGGTTTATCAAAGTATGGTGACCGGACTACTGAAAACCGACCACCTGAACCCAGCCAAACCCAGCCATTTTCATCCCGGCTCTCGCAAAAATTCGAATTTTACTAATTTTGCCAAATTGTGTAAAGATGTTTTCCGGCTTCGCCATTAATCCGAGAATGACACATAAAAAACATCCTATAGTGCAAAAGAAAGCCTGAAAAAAGACCTTTTAAATGGTATATAGTATTTGAGGGTTCAAACTCGCCTTCCCAGAGAAATCGAGGACGGACTGAACCTCAACGAAGAACGTCATCAAACGTCTAGTCAAGTTTGACAAATTTGTCACTTTTGGGAGCCTTCCATTAGTCGGAGGCGACCGACCAAGGTGTTTCTTGACTTGATTCTTGTCAGATGGACATTCGAGTATAGTTTCAGCCACACGGGAGCCAAATCAGAGCACTTTTGTTTTTCCGAATTTTTTCCGCGTTTTCGGGATTCTAGATCATAGTGCGCCCCGCCCCGCCCCGCCCGCCCCGCCCCGCCCCGCGTACTCCACAGAGCGTGATGGTGATTGAGGGCGAGCCCTTGGGGCCGCGCTCGCCGCGTTCGGGAGCTCGGCGGGGCGGCGACTGCTAAAAACGAACGCGGTGCGCCATTCCTTTGTTTATGTTTCGATGACGCGCTCTTCTGGCCTGTCGGCAGTGTGACTGCTATTCCGCGAGGAGTCGTTTTTGTCGCTCTGTCTCTCTCGCACCGCCACGGGACGCCCTAGGAGTGCGAGAGAGACAGAGCAACGAAAACGACTCTCGGAATCAGGCTGCAGTGGGGCCAATCGGGCGGGGAAGCCGTCCTCGCGGAGGGCACGCTGCCTCCTCGCCGCCAAGAAGTCGTCGCACGCGGTGCAAATTAAACGTTAATTAAGCAAATCAATTCAGCGTAGTATCACCGCACGGTTCGCTTCCGCAGTGCGGCGAGGCGGCGGCGGGTACTTCCGGGAGGGTTTCATTTGGCGGTCGGAGGTTGGCACGCCCGTTTCGCTTTGGCGCGCATTTCATTTTCAAGCGGGGATCGGTTTGAAATTGGCTATCCAACGCGACGCGAAGCGCGAAGCGCGGAGCACACGCCAAGGACGCCGTGCTAATTAGCTGCCATTCGAGGTACTATTGCCCGGCTGGCTGGCTGGCTGGGCGGCTGGCTGGCGGCCTGGCCGAGCTGGCAGCAGCAGGCCGCGGTGACATGTATACAATGCTGCGGCGCACTCCTAACCGGCCAAGACACCCCTCGCAATGACCGTCCGCGCTGTTGGCCAATCTGCCAGCGGTTTCAAACCGCAACCCCTTGCAGCGTACGCACGGACACACACACACACACACACACACACACACACATCCGACCAGTGTACGTACACACACACGACTCTGCCGAGCGTCCGCGCTCAAGTTGCGTGGATTTTAAGGGGTAAAAGGGGGCGCATTGGATTTGTGTGCCCTAGGCTGGGCTTCGGTCCAGCCGGACCTTTCCCCCCGGTCGTCCCAGGGTTGTGTTTGTGTGAGTGTGTGTGTGCTCACGCGTGCGTGCGTGTGTGTCTGTGTGAGCAGTGCGTACGGGCCCAGCAGCAGTAGGCTTGCCGGGGGGACAGCTCGGAGAGTTTTTATGACATCGTATATGAGAAATGAAGATGCATCAGGACAGGACGGTTTTAGCGTTGATCCCGGACAAATATGATTGGTGACGTTTTCCCCCTTTTCCAACCTCTGCCGCGGCCGGTCCGGCCTCCGGCCTCTTTATGTGTGTGTGTGTGTGTGTGTGTGTGTGTGTGCGTGTGTGTAGGTGTGTGTGTGTGTGTGAGAGAGAGAGAGAGAGAGAGTGTGTGTGTGTGTGTGTGTGTGCGCGTGTTTGTGTGGTTTGTGTGTGTTTGTGTGCGTTGGCAGTGGGAGTGCTTGTGTGTGTGCGTGTGTGCGTGCGAGAGCCACGGGATCAGGACGTTGCGGCTCTGGGAGTCCGGCAGGCCAGCGGCAGGCCAGCAGGCCCGAAATGATTCCGGGCCCAGGCGGAATGACGGGAGGATCATTTCATCGCTCATCTTGATAAAGGCCGTATCGTAAATCGCGAAGCACCGCCGGCCTCGCTGGCCCAGCCTGGCCGTGCCGTGGCGAGCCCAGCCCAGCTGTAATCGCAGCCTACCGAGCACTTGTCATGTGTGTGTGTGTGTGTGTGTGTGTGTGTGTGTGTGTGTGTGTGTGTGTGTGTGTGTGAAGGTGTGTGAAGGTGTGTGTGTGAAGGTGTGTGTGTGAAGGTGTCTGTGTGCGTGGGCGTGCGCAAGCCTGTACGACGTACACGTGCGCGCGTGAGGGTGTGTGGGTGGTTGGAGTCTATTTTTCCCCGCTTCGTTTTTACCGCCCTCCTTGACGCAGAAGACAGGCTCATTACCAACGGCCTGCCAAGGTGGGGTGGCTCTGGCGGCCAATTTCCTCGCCTAACGTATTCCTGGGCACGCCACGCCCCGCCCGCCCCGCCCCGCCCCGCCCCGCCCCGCCCCGCCCCCCCCGTCCCGCGTTGGGACTGACCCTGCTTACTCCGCAGGGGGTCCCCCTCGCCAAGCGCCGCCAAGCGACGCCAAGCTGGCCTGCTGGCTGACTCCGAGTGCTCCGTCGCTCTGTCTCTCTCGCACCGCAGCGGCACGAGCCGCGAGTGCGAGAGAGACAGGGCGACGGAAGCACTGGTGAGCCTGGCGCCTCGCCTCGCTGTCCCCGGCGTCCTCCCTCCTTGGGGCGCCGAGACGCCCCGAGGCCCCCAGACCCGAGGCCCCTTAGGGGCGCTGCGTGCAGATCACGCCACGACGACCCTTGTAGGGCTGCCCGGCCTGCCCCGCCGGCCCGGCCGGCCCGGCCTGCTTGCGAGACGAGACGTGTCGGGACGCCCCACGGTTCCATCTCCTTAACCCCGCCGCACCGCGCCCCACCCCGCACAGTGGGTCAGAAGACCGGTGCGGGCGGACCAAACTCGAGAAGCGTTTTGAGCTCCAGAGTCGCTAAACAGGACTCGAACTGAACGAGTGACCCCACCAATGGATTCCTCGTTCGGAGAGAAATCAATTGGTGGGGTCACACGTTCGGTTCGAGTCTTCTGGCCCACTGTGCGCCCCGCCCCGAGCAGGGCATCGTGCTGAATAAAAGTGTGGCGGCGTCGTATCGCGATTAGGGGCGTTCTCGCGGCACTAAAAGCAGTTTACAGCGAAAAGGCGTCGTCATCGGCGAGCTCCCGGGGCCGCAGAGTGTCGCCCAGAGCTTCCTGTGCAGTGTACCTCCCGGGGAAAGGGCCTGGAAATAAGCCGCTTCCTGGGCGTCGCGCCGCAAGGCCGCGCCGCGCCCTGTTGAACACCACGCCGGAGAGAGACGTGTGTCTTAGCGGCCCTGATCCGCCTCCCGGCCGACGCGGCCAACGCCCCGCCGAGGCCTCACGACTCAATCGGATCGCCCCCTCCCACCCCACTGCCCCCGGTGAGTGAGACAAACGGAACAGCCGCGCGGCCCGGCGCTGCCCCGGAGGGAGGACCTCGTCCCGGAGGCCCTGCCCCGCCCCGCCCCGCCCCGCCCCGCTGCCCGAGCAAGTTTGCGCGCCGCGCACTGCCACTTAGTGGCGGTTATTAGCAGTGCAGGCGGCGCGCTTCCGGTCCGGGCAGCCCAACCGGCAGGTGGCATTTCGCTGACGGCGGCCAAGGCCCTGGCCAAGGCGGCCGCCGCCTTCCCCCACTTCGCCCGAGTTGTTGATTAATACTTGGGCCGAGTCGCGCGCCGCAGACCACAGTGGTTATTGTGTAGCAATACACATTTTGAATATTGTCATGTTGCCGCCAGTAAGTCTGAAGTTGGTGTGCCTGCGAGCACCGCCTTGTGCGAAGGGATGCCCGGAAAGTCCCCGGAGCGGCTTAGGGTCCGCCATGGTCCAGGCCGGCAGTCGCGGTCGAGCCGAGGTGCAGGTAGGAGTGTGCGAGAAGATGTAGGGAGACGGAACGGTTGTATCATGTAAGAGTCAAGTTCATGTAGAGTCAGCAATAGTCAAACAGTAAACAGTCGATTACCTCAGAACCACCTTGTTCCATCATTTGTCCACACTCTAAATGTAGGGTGCCCAGTAATTGGGCGCCTTTGTCGCCCGCCCCACTTTTTAGGGTGCCAAATGTCGCCCAGTTTCTGGGCACCTTTGTCGCCCAGTCTCGGGGTGGACTAATCATGCAGTAACCGGCCCTCTCCCATGGCAGAGCATGCACAGGTGTCTAGTTCCTGGGCGACTAAGGTGCCCAGATTCTGGGCACCTTTGGCACCTTAGTCGCTGCTGAGCCATGGGTGAAGGTAGGTTCCTTATGGTTTGTCCAACCCAAGACTAGGCGACAAAGGTGCCCAGAAACTGGGCGACATTTGGCGCCCTAAAAAGTGGGGCAGGCGACAAAGGCGCCCAGTTACTGGGCACCCTACATTTAGAGTGCAGTTATCCACGTACAAAACATGGTGGCGCTCCGTCTCGCTCCGCTCGGAGCCTCGACACGACAGAGGGTATACTTTGGATCCAGACCGATCTACGTAGACTAAAGTCACGCTGGTACGTCCAGCATGGAAGCATCGTCCTCGCTAAGTTGGTCAAGAGGGGTTTAAATCACTATAAGTAGCGGTTTTTTGCTGACTTTGGGCGTCCACTGCGCACGGTGGGCCAGAAAACCGGCGCTGGCGGCCAAAACTCTGGACGCGTTTTGAGCTCCAGAGTCGTTAAAGAGGACACCAACCGAACCCCACCAATCTATTCCTCGTTCGGAGAGCAATCCATTGGTGGGGTCACACGTTCTGTTCGAGTTCTGTTTAGCCACTCTGGAGCTCAAAACGCTTCTCGAGTTTTGTCCGCCTGCACCACAGGTCTTCTGGCCCACTGTGCGTCGTCGCGGCGCTGTGAAAATCCCCGTCGTAAAACAAAATCGCGCCATTTTTGGGAGGTTGCTGCCGCGATGTTGGCAACGACGGTGGCGTGCGCGGCGTGCCTGGGCGTGCCCCACTGAATGAAGCGGCCTGGTTAACTGCAGGGCGGCCTCTCGGCGTGCGCGGCGCGCAGCGGCAGATGGTCCGGGAGGAGCCCTTTCGGAGCTTGACACATATTGTGGCATGGCGTCGTCCTTTGTGGTGCCAGCCAAGTAGAAGTAGTCCCCCCCTTCCCCCCCCTTTCCTGCTGCCAACTTCCCGCCGGCTTTTATCTCGCGGCCCGCCCGGCTGTCCCGGGCCAGAAGTCTATTTCCTGCTTTTACGAAACCTCCCGCCGCCGCCGCTCCGCGCGCTTTGCCGGATTTGCCGGACTTACTATTTCTACCTTTGTTACTCGGCGCGGCTCGGCGCGGCTCGGCGTTCCGGAATGCAGGCGGGTTTGGGCCGCTATGGCGGATTTAGGAGTGCGGCGCGGCCCGGCGCAGGAATTTGCCAACGCAGCCAGAGGCAGCCAGAGGCGTCGCGAAAGGCGATTACACGCGTGGCGGGGGCCGCGGGGGCAGTGCCGCGCGGAGGCCGCGTGGCGGTGGCCCGGGGGCTGACGACGTTTCGGACAGGCCGGCGCGCTTCGTTTGCTCCTTTCTCGTGTTTTTCTCTTCCTTTTTCATTGTCGAATGCGGGGCGGTGACGTCACCACCGCTGCCGCATGACGTCACCTCCACGAGATGCGGTGCGGCGACGGCGGCGGCGCGGCGGCGTGTTCCGTTTGATTCGGAATTAATGAGCGACCGCGGCCCCACCTGCAGGCCAGTCGCTCTGTCTCTCTCGCACCGCCGCGGCGCGCCCCACGAGTGCGAGAGAGACAGAGCGAGATCGCTGCGGGCGCTGCTGCGGCGGCGTGGTGCTTTGCGGTCAGCGGTGGTCGTTTGAGTCCCAGCCGGCCGTGTGGAGCGCACCCTGCCGCGCCGCCGCTGCCGCCCCCACGCCGCGCTCACATACGTCCTGGCGGCCCCGAGCGCGCACACGCATTGCCGCACACGCCACCCGTGGGAAAGTCCGCTCAGCCGTGACGCTATGGTCACTGCCTGCGGTGCGGAACGCTGCGGGTTCGATCCCACCTCACCCCCACGTTTTATTCCTCCCGTCGACTCGTATTTATCGACGCGTTGGAGCTTATGGACACGCACGACACTGTTTTTTGCGGTTCTCTCGGCTATTGGCGCGGCGGTGGGCTCCGCCACCAGCACCAGACAGTGTTGCATAGTGGTCAGTGTGGATTCGCCCCACTTTGCGGTTGACGACTTAGGCAGGGATGGGGAGGACAACTCGCAGAGCCGGGTAGGGCGGGGCGGGGCGGGGCGGGGTGGGGCGGGGCGGGGCGGGGCGGGGCGGGTGCGGCGGGGTGCGGCGGGGCGGGGCGGCCCAGGCGAGGCCAGGCCCAGGGGGCACTCTGGGCGCAAACAGACCCCTGGCGGCTGTCTCCAAAGCGGTGTCCCGGCGGCCCTGGCGAACTATTCCCTACAGTCGTTTTCGTCGCTCTGTCTCTCTCGCACCCACGCGGGACGCGCCGTGGCGTGCGAGAGAGACAGACTGTTTGGAGGCAGCCTGTGGCGCGCGGTTCGCACGCGTCCCGCCCCGGCCGTCCGACGCGACGCCATGGCGACGCCCGGTTTGATGGGCCGAGGCGGCCGAGGTGTCGGGCTGACACTGCCGCGGTCACGGCTGCGTGTGCCTCGCGGCGCCGCCCTGCACGCTGTCTCTCTCGCACTCACGGGGCGCGCCGCAGCGCCCGCAGGGGTGCGAGAGAGACAGACCGACCTGATGGCCTGCTCGGGGAACCCGGGCCGAACCCGCGCCGCTAAACCCTAAACCCTCGTTAATGGACCCGCTGAGTGCTGCGGCGGCGCGCGGTGGTCGCGCATCCGATTATCGCCGCGGTCGCTCGCCGGACACCGCGACCACCGCGACCCGGGTTCGCGCCCCGGCCGGGCCCAAAACGCAACCACACTGTTACAACGGTCCCCGCGCTGGACGAGAGACGACGAGGCAGAGATAAAAGAAGCGGCGGGCAGTATAGACTGCATCCGAGAGTCGTTTTCGGCGCTCTGTCTCTCTCGCACCGATACGGAGCGGCCCATGAGTGCGAGAGAGACAGAGCCACGAAGACGACTCTCAGTCTGCAGCGCGGCCCCAGTGGCATTCCATTGCATTCCAGTGCTCCGCTCGCTCCGCTTGGTTGGACCTCCGGACCGAACCGGCTGGCCTGCCCGCGGGCTGGCCAGCTCGGCCAGCTTGGCCTCCGGGAGGACCAGGACGACCGCCCGAACAGTGTACCCGCCCGGGTGCAGCGTAATGGCCGCACTCAGGGCACATCGTTGGCACCACTACACACACACACACTCTATCCCTCACACACACAAACACACACATACACACACATACACACACACACACACACACACACAGGCCAGGTGAGGGTGGACAGCGGTCATTACTATGGCGTAATGTACTGCACTCCGCCGGGTTAAGATGGTGGCGGGGTGGGGCAGGGGGGAGGTGCCGTGCCGCGCCGCGGTCGTCGCGGTCCTCACGGTCCAGCAGACTGAGAGTCGTTTTCGTCGCTCTGTCTCTCTCGCACTCATGGGGCGTCCCGTGTGGGTGCGAGAGAGACAGATGCGACGGGAGCGACTCTGCCGTAGGTGGCTGGCAGGACGAGTGCGATCGATTAGTAATTAGGTCCAGTTCACTGCGGCACACTTTGTCGTCGCAGGGACGCGGTGATTTGTCGCGGCGTGCTCGGCGCGCTGGATGGGAGTCAGTGGGAGGGGAAGGGGCACGCCGAGCACACCGGCAAGGAGTCCGTGCAGCAGTGCAGGGTGCAGTGTGGTGTGGTGACAATGCACTGGTTCTCCAGGTCAAGAGCATTTCTTCAGGCTGAGAGTATTTCTCCAGACTGAAAGCATTTCTCCAGGCTGAGGAGCGTTTCTCCAGGCTGAGATTATTTCTCCAGGCCAAAAGAGCATTTCTCCAGGCCAAGATCATTTCTCCAGGCTGCGAGCATTTCTTCAGGCTGAAAGTATTTCTCCAGGCTGAGAGTATTTCTCCAGGCTGAGAGTATTTCTCCAGGCTGCGAGCATTTCTCCAGGCTGAAAGTATTTCCCCAGGCTGAAAGCATTTCTCCAGGCCGAGAGCAGTTCTCCAGGCCGAGAGCAGTTCTCCAGGCTGAGAGTATTTCTCCAGGCTGAGAGCATTTCTCCAGGCTGCGAGCATTTCTCCAGGCCAAGAGCACTTACTAGCTCCTTTCTCTGTTTTGTTTTTCCTTCGAGAATCTGTGACGCGATTTTAGTCTTCTGCCATGCTTTGAGAGAGACACAGCCCGAAGCGCCCTATGCGGCAGGGACGCATGTCGAGTTCCGTGCCGCCCGCCGTCCTGGGACGAGGAAGACGGCCCACTGGAAAAATGGCCGCCCTCGCATTCATCACGTTTATGGGGCGATTCTTTCCTTTTGTCGGCCTTTCGACGAGATTTACCGTGAATTTTTGATCGGAGCGGCGAGGCTGGCGGGGCCAGCGGGCGGGACGCTCAGCCATTGAATTGAATAAAGACAGCGAGGCGCCCCGGGCAATTGATTGTGTGTTTCCGCATCGTTTTAATTTCTTGAGTGGATTCCTCCCTCCCCTCCCCACCAACCCCTCTTTCTCTCTCACACTCCCTCCCTTCGCCGGGCCGCCCCGCTCCTCGTTCGCCCTGCGTCTCGCGGCTTGCACCGGCTTTGGCCGAGTTTATGTGGAAAGCCACAAACAACTTCTCGCCAGCCTGCCTGGCTGCGTGGCCGGCGGGCCGAGCCCAGCCAGCCAGCCAGCAGCCAGCCTCACGCCGGGTCGTTGTCGCTGTCGCTACACCCTGCCGGGTGTGGAAAAAAAACAAATTGCCGT
>NW_023144625.1:9130231-9235930 GCF_012932325.1 Thrips palmi | reverse complement strand
GGCCACCGCGGCACCAGGATAAGCCTGGCGTGTAAGCTCCTTACCCGCGACTGTGACTTCCGCGGCGCACGTCGGCGCGACGGGCGAACAGACGGACGGGCGGACAGGCGGACAGACAGATGGATGAAGGGGATTTAAATCCCGGTTTCCCCTGCAGCGGCGCGGGGCGGCGCGGGGCCCGCTGCGGTGTCTGCGACGCGGTGTCTGCCGCCGCGGGGCGCCTTTCGGCCGCTTTCGCCGACCGTGGCGCCTTTTGCATCCGGCGCACAGTGGGCCAGAAGACCGGCGGAGGCGGCCAAAACCCCGGAGGCGTTTTGAGCTCCAGAGTCGCTGAATGGGACTCGAACCGGACGTGTGACCCCACCAATGGATTGCTCTCCGAACGAGGAATCCATAGGTGGGGTCACACGTTCCGTTCGAGTCCTGTTTAGCGACTCTGGAGCTCAAAACGCGTCCGGGGTTTTGGCCGCCTCCGCCGGTCTTCTGGCCCACTGTGCGGCGGCCCTCCGTCTCGCTCCCTCCGCGGCGCCTCTGCATCGCGCTTCGTTCCGTCCTGCTCCCACCGCCATGGCGACGACGCCGTCCCTAACCACTCTGCGTAATGGGCGAAAGTGGCACGGGTTGGTGGAGGGGGGGGAGGAGGGGGGATGATTCGTGTAAATCCGCAACGTCCCCATGGGAAACCGCGGGGCTGCTGCTGTGCGCATCGCGTCATAGGCGTGCGGTACAGCACGCTGGGCTACAGAGCACTGACTTTGTCAAGCAGCTTAGCGCTCCCGGGTTCAAATACCACCACACTAGGGTTTTTTCGCCGTTTTTTGTCGCTGTTTGTCTTTGTTTGCTGTTCGTTTCCTCGTTTGTTCCGCTCGCGCGCTTTCAGGCCATCGGATGCCGCCAAGAAGTGATGCGCCGATCATCATCTTTCTTTATTGCGAAGACGCGAGTCTTCTCGTCGCTCTGTCTCTGTCGCACTCGTGGGGCCCTCACCAAGGGTGCGAGAGAGACAGAGTGACGAACCGCTCTCGGCATGAGCCGCAAAGCAGAAAGGGGGCAGGGGGCGCCAAATCGAGTTGAGAGGAATGAGCCGGCCTGGGAGGCCTGGGCGCTCTCTCTCTCTCTCTCTCTCTCTCCCTCTCTCTCTCTCTCTCTCTCTCTCTCTCTCTCTCTCTCTCTCCCTCTCTCTCTCTCTCTCTCTCTCTCTCTCTCTCTCTCTCTCTCTCTCTCTCTCTCTCTCTCTCGCACCTTTACGGAACGCCCCATGAGTGCGAGCGAGACAGACTCTCTGGGCGGCCTGCCTGGGCACGGCACAGCAGCCTGCAGCGACAGATCCAATTGGAAGGGAAAGAATTAGAATGCATTGGGGAGATCAACGAGCAGTGAGAGCGAGGCGAGCGGCCCACGGCACGACGGAGAGAGAGAGAGAGAGAGAGAGAGAGAGAGAGAGAGAGAGAGAGAGAGAGAAGGGGAGAGAGGGAGGGAGTGAGTGGGGAAAAAGAGGGAAAACGAGGCGAACGAGCGGGAAAAAAGATTGATGGGTCAGTGTCAGGCTGAGAAGAGAGAGAGAGAGAGAGAGAGAGAGAGAGAGAGAGAGGGAGAGAGAGAGAGAGCCAACTTGAGATTATGCAGCATTGCTGCCGGTGGAGTGGCTGCCGAGCCGAGTAGTTCCACAACAAGAAGTGCCCCGGCCTCTCCGAGTCGCCGAATGCCTGATGAATCGCAGCTTTTCATTAGCCGCGCCGATCCTTGCCGACGCCAAGAAGTAGTCTGGCGAGGTGGGCGCGTCGGCGCGCCATGCAAATGTGGGAGGGGAGGGGGACGGTGCACAGTGGGCTAGAAGACCGGTGGAGGCGGTCAAAATCCCCGACGCGTTTTGAGCTCAAGAGTCGCTAAATGGGATGGGACCGCCTCCGCCGGTCTTCTAGCCCACTGTGCCTGGCTGCCGACAGATAGGGCTCTGCGCCCGCCGCCCTGATCCTGCGATTCCACGAGTGCGACAGAGACAGGAGTACTTTGGTGCGCTCGTGGCGAATGCAGCCGTCGGCAAAAACTCTAGAAGCGTTTTGAGCTCCAGAGTCGCTAAACAGGCCTCGAACCGAACGTGTGACCCCACTAATGGATTCCCCGTTCGAAGAGCAATCCATTGGTGGGGTCACACGTTCGGTTCGAGGCGCATTTAGCGACTCTGGAGCTCAAAACGCGTCTAGAGTTTTGGCCGCCTCCACCGATCTTCTGGCCCACTGTGCAACGTCGCCTCGAACGACGTCCTGGTTCATCCTGGCCCATCCCTTTGACGGCCCCAATGGACACGCTATCTGCGAATCGGTTGGCGACTCGACTCGGATCGGCCCCGTGAAACGTAACGGGCCGAGGCCCAGTGAGGGCCCCATGGAGGGCCCCATGGAGGGTGCACGATGGACAGCCCCCGGCCCGCTGACGCGACACCCCGTCATTCCCCCCCCCCCCCCCCCCCCCCCTCCCCGCTCCCCTCGACCTCGCGAGGTGCTTGCCGTCCAGCTTGACGCACTCGTTGCAAAGCGAAGCTCAGCGTTCGAACGGCCTGCAGTGTGTGGCGTGGCAGTGTAGTTGAACCACGAGCAACCAGGTGTGCGCGCATGTTTATTACACGCTGGGCCTGGCTATGGCTAGGCCTTCGGGGAGTGCTGTGCACTGCGCCTACCCTCACGTCACGTGTGTGTGTGGCGCGCGCGCGCGCGGTGTGGTGTGTGTGTGTGTGTGTGTGTGGTGTGTGTGTGTGTGTGGTGTGTTAGCTGGCCCGCTAACCCTCCGTCATAACCCAACCCGCAACTGCTGCTAAAGAAGCGAGAGAGTGATATGGGCTGTCGCGGCCTTTTCTCTCTCCCTTTCTCTCTCTCTTGCAGTGTAGATAACACGGCAACTCTTCCGCCGCGCCGACGCCAGGTGAGCAACAAAGCGCAAGGCCGCGAGGGAGGCGCCCGTTTGGCCGTGGCTCAGCCAGGCGGGCAGGCTGGCTGGCTGGTAGGCAAGCAGGCAGGCAAGCAGGCAGGCAAGCAGGCAGGCAGGCATGCATGCAGGCAGGCAGGTTGACAAGCAGGCTGGCAGGTCCTGGCAGATACCCGCCAGCCCAGCCCCCAGCCGGAGCCCCCCGCCCGAAATGGCATACGATCATGTGTGGTCTACCCCTTAATGGTAATGGTAATGGCCCCTGGGCAGTCCCGTCAGCCACGGCTGCCCAGCGTGTTGCCTACCCGCCGATCCGCGGGCGCTCCGTCGGCGAACCCGCTATGGCGCCGCTCTCCTTCGCCGGGAGGGTCTTGTTTCAGACTTCCGGCGTGGAAGTGATTCCTCCGCCCCTCTTTTCCCCCTTTCCCCCCCCCCCTCTCTCTCTCTCTTCTCTCTCTCTCTCTCCTTCTTTTCCCCTCTCTCTTCTCCCTCTCTCCTCTCTCTCTCTCTCTGTCTCTCTCTCCTCCCTCTCCCTCTCTCTCTCTCTCTCTCTCTCTCTCTCTCTCTCTCTCTCTCTCTCTCTCTTTTGAGACCGACAGCTAACGTGCGACGCCAGTGTGCTCCCCGTGTTTACCTAGTTTTAACTAGTTTCTAGGCTTTAGAACGCCTACCATCACTGTTCCACCAAAATGTAAGGAAGATCCCGACAAGATGTGACATAAATTTGCAACTTGCTGGTGCCTCCCGGAAGCATAAATCAACTTTAAAAATCCATAAACCCAAACCCCGGAACTGTCATGGCTGCCTTCCGTGAACAGCTTGGCAACAACAACATCTCACTTAACTACGCCCAAGCCGCCTCTCAAGACTCAAGAAATTTCTCCAGACCAAGAACAGCATCCAATTCTTCAACAACAACCCCAGGATTTATCAACAACCAGATTTTCACCAACCCCTCAGTAAGTCAATTTGAACTTGACCAGCGCGGTGCTTCAACATCCTCTGGAGACGCTCACTTTTCCGGGGGTTTTGGCGCCAAACCCCCTTCCGACCACATCGACCAGTAGCGAACGACAACATGCGCTCCTCGAACGCACCCAACCCAAACAACAACACCAGCAGTAGCAGAAGACCACTTGTGGACCGAAACAACGCAAGTACATCAACAAACTACAATCCTTCAAGAAAACTAGCCATTGTCATCGAAAATGCCAAGACAATATCGCAAGACAAATGCTTGCGTGCAGTCGCAGACATTATCTTGGGACCCAATATTCAATATTGCACCCGATTAAGTGGCGGGCGGGTATGCATGTACCTAACCAATGAAGAACATGTCAACAAATCTGCCAAGGAGGTGGAGTTATCATCGACGAAAAATTTTCTACCTGTCAGAAGATACGTCCCCGAAGCCCCCAAAATTTTACCATCCCCAAATTTGCCCCCCAGAGTACCCTGATGAAGAATTAAAGAAGTTATTGGAGCCTTATGGAAAAATTGTTTCCGAACCTTCCAGACTAAAGGTAAACACAGGCCATGACGATCTCAAACATGTAAAATCCTGGCGTCGCTCTATCTATATATGATCCCAAGTGAATACAATGACCCGCCAAAGAAAATACCAATGGTGAACAGTGATGGCAGAAAATTCCTTCTCTATGTGGAAAGAGATGAATTGGTGTCCCACACTGTCATGCCCCAGGACACACCATAGAAAATGCAAGAAGCGTGAAATAGACAACATAAATTCCCACTCATCCGACCAGCAGCAGCTGCAAGATTTTTCAACACAAGAAAGCCAACTAAACCTAACTCCGGCCCACCTCAAGATCCCCAACCAAGAGAAGCAGCAGACTTCATGCCCACTTTTTCTGCACAGCCCAGCAATCAACAATAAACCCACTCAAGATAAACCTCAAAACAAGAAGCATTTGGGGAGATTTTTATACCCCCAAATCCATCAAAGCCAAACCCCACAGAAGAGAGAAGACAAGAAGAAATAATACTTTCGGAAAAATTGTACCTTCGCCAGCAGTCACAACTCAAAAAAAATATCACCCTTTGATGTGTCAATGGGGAGCTCAAATGATGAACAAGACTTCAGAGGTTTTGAGCAAAGTCAAAAAATTTTCTGTAACTTTAGACTCTCTGCGGGTTGAAGTTATGGAAACAGACCCAAGCACCGTAAGATGCCAGCCAAGAGAGTGCACTCCCCAATGAATGAAGATGAATATGATGACTCTAGCAGTGGAGCAGACCAAGCAGGAAAACCAGATAGGAAAAAAGTCAAGAAAGCAAAGGAGCAATTAGCAGTCAACCAATTATTGAGAAACATGAAGGAAAAACCATCTTATCTCAGCCAAGAAGATTTCCGATCCTTCTTGTCAGAGTGCAGAGGAAAAGTAAATACATTGAAAGTTGCGGCAAAATACACTACTAACACTAGCGCATTAATATTTCAACTAAATGATGCAGCTAATTTTTGTCAAGATTTCAATCTAGAAAGAAGAATCAAACGTGCAGTTGATGCACTAGTTACCAAGTAATCAAGATCAACAAAAATGTTATTTTAATTAAATTTATTTTTTCTCTTAATTAATTCAATCAAAATGCTATCCCTTCTGTCACTCAATGTCAAAGGATTAGTGAGTGCTCATAAACAAGTTAGCCTTCAAGTTTTTTGTCAACATACTTCAAGAAATATTTTACTACTTCAAGAAACAAATTTGAAAGAAGACACAAAATGGCAAATTTACAAAAGTTCAAATTTTTAATTAACCCTCCAGTGCAGTCAAATTCTGGAGTGGCTATTGCCATAGCACAAGAATATTTTCAACAAGTAGACTTAATTTCTCATACCATACTTTTAGAGGGTTACTTGCAAGCAGCCCACATAAAGAAAAATCAAGAAGCCCACCACCTCATAAATGTCTACATGCCACACAACAAGGAGAAAACAGACCAGCTGATCACCCAACTTGAAAACCTTTTATAAAAAATCAATGATGCTCTTGCATTATTATTGGAGGTGACTGGAATGTAACACTCCATGAACAAGATAAAAGAAATTGTTCGGAAATAAGAAGAGCATTGGCCAATCAACTACAAATCTCCTAATACATCATGACCTCACTGTTATGGAGAAACTTCAATGGAAACAAAACCCAATTCACCTACAGAGGATTGCAGCACAACCATCCAAGGCAAGACTGGACAGGATTTATATCAAGAAGAAAGACTTACATCTTGTTAACAACACCCAAATAATCCCGTCGTTTTCAGATCATGCTGGAGTAACCTTAAAATTATTCACCACTGGAGAACAGTATCAACCACCTTACTGGAAATTTGACATAACCCTTCTAAAATGTAAACAGTTCCAAAAAATTGTTGAAAACATAATTTTTTTATGAAGAAAAACCCAACAAGAAAACAGTAAATTACAGTCATCTGGGACCAATTGAAAGAAGAATTGTGTGCCGTTTCCCAAAAGACATATCAAAGTTCTAAGAAGCCAAGTTCAAGAAAAAATTATCTTCTACAAACACAGATAGATTACATTGATACCAAATTTTTTCTGTCGCCAACTGATGCACAGATTGCAATCCAGTTTCAATCTGACATTTCAAAATGTACAAAGACAGATCCAAAGAAAAACTTTTTTTTCTTGAAGCTCAATTATGCAAAGAAGCAAATACTCAGTCAAAATTCTTCTTAAGGATGGCAAAACAAGCCAAACCTTCAACTACAATCTCCCAGCTGGAAATAAATGGCCAAGTTGTGACAGATAAGAAGACAATCTTCTCAAAGGTTCGAGAAAGTTTCTCAAACTCTTTTGATGACCAAGATTTGAACCCAATAAATTCCGAGAGCCCACTCTACCAGAAATTATCAAAACTTTCTGAAAATGAAAAACAATCTTGTGACGAACCAATTTCTACAGAAGAAATCTACAACTCTATCAAGGATGCTCAACCCAATCGAGCACCTGGATTAGATGGGATCCCAGTAGAATTCTACAAATTTTTCTGGACACAACTGAAACCTTTATTTCATAAAGTGGTGCAAAACTTCCAGCAAACTGGAGCTCTACCAAAGTCCATGAAAAAAGTTGTAATCACCCCTGTACCAAAAAAGGGAAGCAGGCTCCACCTCAAAAACTGGAGACCAATATCCCTTATGAATACTGATTATAAAATAATCTCAAGAATTTTCAGCAAAAGAATCTCTCAAGTTATCTCAACACTACTTCAATCCGATCAGAGCTACTGCGTACCAAGAAGAACTATTTACCAAAATCTTCATACAATTAGAAACATCATCCATCACTCCAACACTGAGCAAACAGAACTAGCTGTTCTCTCTCTTGACCAGAAAGCAGCCTTCAATCAAGTTTCCCACAATTACCTTCATCATCTCCTCGAGAAGCAAGGGTTTGGAGCGAAGTTCTGCAGCAACATCAAAGCACTTCTAACAGATTCCATAGGATACATCAAGATAGGCTCCTCACTTCTTGCTCCCTTCGAATTCAAGAAAGGTTTTAAACAAGGTGACCCCATTGCAGGGCCACTGTATGCCATTTCAATTGAGCCATTTCTTATAATGACAAACAGCCTCATCAACCTGCAAGGATACAAAATACCAAGAACCAACATCTCCATCAAAAGTACTTCCTTTGCTGATGATATCACCTTCTTCATCACACGCAATCAAGATTTCAATGAAATCACAGAAGCCTTCAACATCTATAGTCAACAATCTGGAGCAGTACTAAACCAAGAAAAATCACAAGGTCTTTTTTGTGGAAAATGGAAAAACCGCACTGAAACCCCCTAAATTGTCATGGAACTCCCAAGGAATGAAATTTTTGGGTGTGTACATTTGGGAAAAGAAAAACAATGGGAAGACAAAAACTGGGAATGTCTGCTATCAAAATACAAAGCTTGCCTCAACAAGTGGTCCCAGTTCGTCAAAATGACATCCTACAATGGAAGAAAAAATTTGTAACCAATTAGCGGGAGCCCAACTCATACATACTCTCAACGTTTTGGAACCACCAAAAGAATTTATTGATGAAGTCCATAAAATATCAATCAATTTTTTATGGCAAGGAAACATTTGGGTTTCATCACAACTTTGTCTTCGCCCCAATGGAGTTGGGTGGAGTGGGACTCACCAACTTTCAAGCCAGGACCCCCTCTCTCGCCTCAAGCTAGCTTATGACATCCAACAAAATCTGTTGAGCCAGGACCAACTTATCTGTTTCACCAATACAACCTGTCCCGCTATGGTGAAATTCCTCCACAGCTTTCTTCAACCAGAAATTCGACCCAATTGCAAGAGCCAATCTCTCACCCTTCTATCATAGTTTTTTAACAGCATGGCTCAACTTAAAGCCAAAAATAGTCCATTCTTCACTTTCCCCCCAAATCTTGGCCACCACCCCACTCCAGGGGAAATGCCATAATTTCAGAAGAACAATTGAAAATACTTCCAGACTGGAAATATTTTAACTTCAACAATCTGCAACAACTCATGCCAAATGGGATTTTGGGTAATGCCTCCTGTGGACCAATTACCAAGCCCAGCCCAAAGAAGACTCAACAGAAATTTTCAAGAAATTAAAAACTTCTTCAACAAAAAATTTCAAGAGCAACAAGAGTCCCAAGATTCAATCACCCCTACAAGATCAGCGAAGAAGACAAAATCTTTTTATCATCCAAGAAGCAAAACTACATCCAATCCCTCAAAATTCTGCTTACCAAGCCTGAAATCAGTGGCTCAACACCTTGGACAGAGAAACAGATTCCATGGATCTCCATCTACTCTCAAACCCCCTGACAAAAGGGATGGGGACATCTCTTGGAGATTTCTCCACAATGCCCTACCAACGCCAAAGAAGTTTTATGATTGGAAAATAATACCTTCTCCAAAGTGTCCTTTGGGGCCCCAATCAGGGAAAGGGAATTGTGCTCACATGTTTTTTAACTGCCCAATCACAATCCCCATCTGGACCTTTGTATCCTCAAAAAACCCAAAAGCATAAATCAGGGAAAAAAATTAGACTACCAACAAGCCCTTGCTGGATTTCCCTCTACAACTGCAGCTTCAAGATACGCAAATTTCCTCGTAAATTGGCAAAGAGCACAATTTATAGGACCTACATGACCCTCATCAAGAAATCAAACCCTCCTCAACCAAACTATCTTATGCTTTCAAAAGAAGATTGCAGCACAGATTGGCAATTGAAGAAAGCTACGCCAATCTAACCAACACCACTTTGAATTTCCACCCAAAACCTTTTAAATCAACTGAAACCCCCAAAATGAACAAAAACAGAAAAAAAAAGAAGATCCTACAAGCAACCAAGAATACTTGCAAAAAAAAGAAGAAAAAAAAAAAAAAAAAAAAAAAAAAATGAACTTTTAAAACTTTTTTCAATTGAATTTTCTTCAAAAATAAATTATATTTCCCTATTTTATCTAGATATGTAACTTAAATTTAAAAAATATCACAAAATTGTACAAAACCCCACCACAAACATCTGAAATAAAAAAAACATGAACACCGCATGCACAATTTGTTTCAAAAATTTAACTCATTTCCCGGCCCTAATTGTAAATTAAATCCCCCCCAAAAAATACTTGTAAAAACTAAACTCTCTCTCTCTCTCTCTCTCTTCCTCTCTCTCTCTCTCTTCGCTCTGGCGCGCTTCGACGCGCTACGCGATTGCCCGGGACACTGAGTGGCAGCGTCGAGACGGGGCTCTTCTTGGAGGCGAGTGACACAGGTCGCCCCTCCCCCTCCCCTCCACGTTAAAAGCCTTGGCGGCGCGGCGGCGGCCTCGGCGGCAGCGCGCCATCCGAGCGGAAAACAATTTTCACGAATCGCGCGTCACTTTCCCGATGACCGTGCAAAATGTCTCGCTGCTGCAGGCCGATTCCGAACAGCGCTCTGTCTCCCTCGCACCGCTGCGGCACGCCGCCACGCCCGCACCGGCCCCGCACAGTGGGCCAGAAGACGGGGGGGCGGCCAAAAATCTCGACGCGTTTTTAGCTCCAGAGTCGCTAAACAAGCCCCGAAACGAACATGTGACCAACCCCAAAGGTTCCCCGTTGGGGAGCAATCCATTGGTGGGGTCACACGTTCGGTTCGAGTCCTGCTTAGTGACTCTGGAGCTACGCGTCTCGAATTTTGGCCGCCTCCACCGGTTTCTGGCCTACTGTGCCGCGCTTCTGCGAATAACCGTTCGATTCGAGTCCTGCTTTGCGACTCTGGAGCTCAAAACGAGTCCAGAGTTTTGGCCGCCTCCACCGGCTTCTGGCCCAGTGTGCCCCGTGAGTGCGAGAGAGACAGAGACATCGTTCGGAACGAGCTGGCTGCCGCGGGGGCGCGGTTCAAATGCCACTCAGGGACGCCCCGACGCCGCGCTCTCTTTTTTTTTGCGTCCGGTTTCTATTTCTGCTGATGCAGGAACGGGTTATTATTAATACAGCGTAGTGGTCCAAGGTCCGAGCCCCGCCCCTAACGGACGCGCCCCTTTGGAAAAAATAAATCTAGCCGTATTTATTGCTGCGCGAGCTTTGCTTTCTTTTTTTTCGATGTTTGTTTTTTGTTTTGTTTGTTTTTTTTTTGCTGTCGGTGTTATTTGGTTATGCGGGCATGTATGTATGGGTGGGGCCTTGCTGGGCCTGGCCGGGCCTCGCTGCGAGCAGCAGACTGATTCCGAGAGTCGTTACCGTCGCTTTGTCTCTCTCGCACTCATGGGGCGTCCCGTATGGGTGCGAGAGAGACAGAGCGACGAAAACGACTCCCGGAATCAGCGTGCAGACCAAAGGGAAGCGAGGGACGCCCCATGGCGGTCGACGTAGGGCGCCAGGCTGCACACGACAGCAAGGGACTGGCTTGCCCGAGCGTGGCGAGGCGTGGCACAGTGGGCCAGAAGACCGGTGGAGGCGGCCAAAACTCTAGACGCGTTTTGGGCTCTGGAGTCGCTAAACAGGACTCGAACGGAACGTGTGACCCCATCAATGGATTCCTCGATCGAAGAGCAATCCATTGCTGGGGTCACACGTTCGGTTCGAGTCCCATTTAGCGACTCTGGAGCTCAAAACGCGTCCAGAGTTTTGACCGCCTTCGCCGGTCTTTTGGCCCACTGTGCGTGGCGAGGCGTGGCGGACCGTGGCATGGTGGTGCCGGGGCCGAGGACGGCCGTGGCGTGCCGTGTCGCGCCAGGGATGGCAAAAGTTGCGCAATCCTTCCTCCGCCTGATGGAGATGGCCCCAAAGCGTGTGTGCGCCTCACTTGCTTCTCCAGCACCTCGCCGCCTGCGCGCCTCTCCCGCTCGCAAGCGCCCGGCTAGCCGTCTCTCTCGCTCCCGCAAGCACCCCGCCGTCGCCGTCCCTCTCCCTCCGGACAGCACCCGGCTCGCAGTGGGCCAGAAGACCGGAGGAGGCGGTCAAAATACCGGACGCGTTTTGAGCTCCAGAGTCGCTACGCAGGACTCGAATCGAACGTGTGACCCCACCAATGGATTGCTCTCCGAACGAGGAATCCATAGGTGGGGTCACACGTTCGATACGAGTCCTGCTTCGCGACTCTGGAGCTCAAAACGCGTCTAGAATTTTGGTCGCCTCCGCCGGTCTTCTGGCCCACTGTTCGGCATTCGCCGTCTCTGTCGCTCCCGCAAGCACCCCGCCGTCGGCGTCTCTCTCGCTCCCCGGCGGCACCTCGTCGGGCACGGCCATCTGCCCCATCAGTCATCGGGCTTAACCGTCAGGGCCGTCAGGGGGAAGCGGCCAACTTTTCACAGCGAAAGTCGCTCATCGACATGTAGAGGGGACGGGGATGGCGTGGCGGCGGAGCGGCGGCTCGGTGAAATTGCAGTTGGGAACGGCGGCCGCAATCCAGTGGGCCGGTAGGTGAGGCGCATTCGGAACGGCGTTTCTGTCTCGCTTGCACCCCTTCGGCACGCCCCATTGGAGCGAGAGAGACAGATCGTCGTTGAGTGTTGGGAATCGGCTGACTGGGTTAACTTTTTCGGCATGTGTCCTGCGACCTGCCACCGGTTCAAAAACATAATATTCCGCCCTTTTTGGCTTCAAAATGATAGTGTCGCCTTTTTCAACGTGGGGTCGGCCACCCCTCCCAAAGTATGACATTATCTTTTTCGGCGTGAGGCTCAATACCGCTACTGCTCCAAAAAGGTTATTTCACCCTTTCCGGTCGAGGGTACCCTACCCTGCGCCTTGCGCACAGCAGACCGCGGCTCGCCTTGGCCTTTGTTTCGGGAGGTTCGCCGCTGCAGCCGAGGACCGCTGGAGCCAAAGCAGCCGGAGGCTGACGCAATACCCATTGACCCCGCAGAGCCACCACCTCTCTCAGACGCTTTGCCCCTCCAGGACCGTATGGACCAAATGACAACTCGTTTGTGTCGCGAATACCCAACTTGGAACAATGCATCCACATTTTGGATGATAATGTGTTTTTTAGGAATGGTCAACTGTGGTTCATATCTCCCTTTTGGTGTGGGCTGCCAACTCGGCAAAACGAATAAAATTCCGCTCCTTTTTTCCGCCTTTTTCGCAGTGTGGCTCACTAGTATGCATTTTAAGTCGGGTGAGGCTCTACGCAGCTGCCAAAGACGGTTTTTTTCCGCCTTTCAGCCGACGAGCCCTACCCTCCCAAGTTGGACAGCAAACTCGGGTAGCCAAATCGCCTTTTTTAGCTCAGAGTTAGTTGGACTCCCGATCGTGGACCAAAGGCGATTTGCTTCAACAATACTCCATTGACTGGTCAACTTCTTCAGATCTGATTTAGCGTCTTGGAAAGGTCGAAAAGCGGCGTCTAGAGTTTTGGCCGCCAAGTCCACGGACTTCTGGCCCACTAGTGGGCCAGAAACTCGCGGAGGCGGAAAAAGACGCTTTTGATCGAGTCCAGTGGAACCGAACCGATAGCGGTGATGACCCCACAGGACCTTCCTCATCCAACTTACGGATCCAAATTCGGTGCGGGTCACGTTCGGTCGAGCTGTTTGTCAGATCTCTGGTAAAACGGTCAGACTTTTAAAGTGGCCTCCGCCGGCTTTGCAGTACCAACTAGTCACAACACAAAAGCCGCCGGGCGTCGCCTCTCAGGATCAGGAACAGTGTGGCGTAGTGCAGCGGCGCAGTGATGACACATCCACAGTGACACCACCACATTTTTTGGGCCGACCTGCTGCCAAAAGTTGGAAGCGTTGGAGCTCCTGCTACACAGAACTCCCCACGTCGCCCGAAACCAATGGGACAACTTCGATTTGGGACCTCCGCGTGGGGCAAGTTAACTAAGTCACATATTCACAAAAGCCGCCACCGCCGCGTCCCGCCTCCCCGAGGATCCCCCCGGCGTTGGCGTCATCGGCGCGGCGGCTAGTCGATGACGCGATCCGCACGGTGCACCGACGGCGACGCACAGTGGGCCAGAAGACCGGTGGAGGCTGCCAAAAGTCTGGAAGCGTTGTGAGCTCCAGAGTCGCTAAACAGAACTCGGACCGCACGTGTGACCCCACCAATGGGTCCCTCGTTTGGAGAGCGATCCATTGGTGGGGTCACACGTTCGGTTCGAGTCCCATTTAGCTACTCTGGAGCTGAAAACGCGTCCGGTATTTTGACCGCCTCCACCGGTCTTCTAGTCCACTGTGCAGCGGCCGAGTTGTCTGTCGAAGATTGAGGAAGTGAAAGCGAAAGGGCGGGGGCGGCGGAGGAGTGGGGGAGGGGGCGGGGGTGGCGGAGAGGGGGGAGGGGGGCAGCGTCGCGCCGGGGAATTCTCGATGGCCACTTCTCTTTGAATAAAGTATTCAACGAGTCAACAGAAGAACTTCCCCGGCGGAGCGCCCAGCGCCGCGTGCAGTTATGGCAACTTTGGTTTTTCCGTTTGCGATGAATAAATGGCGAACAAAAGGCGCAGTCACGGACGGCCCTCTCCGCCTTGCTGCCTTGCCGCCTTGCTCTGCCGCGCCTCAGCGACGCCGCGCCCCGAGCCGAGAGCCGCGAAAGCCTCGCGAAAGCTTCGCGAAAGCTTCGCGAAAGCTTCGCGAAAGCTTCGCGAAAGCTTCGCAAAAGCCGGGCCAGAGACCGCGGCAAAGCGCAGCGGGCCGACGGCCAGCGCTTGCCTCTGCCCAGCCCTGTGCTCTCCGCGCTGCGATCCCGAAGCCCTCCAAGACTCCAAGCCCCGTGCCACAGTGGGCCAGAAGACCGGAGGAGGCGGTCAAAATACCGGACGCGTTTTGAGCTCCAGAGTCGCTAAACAGGACTCGAATCGAACGTGTGACCCCACCAATGGATTGCTCTCCGAACGAGGAATCCATTGGTGGGGTCACACGTTCGATTCGAGTCCCGCTTGCTGTGGAGCTCAAAACGCGTTCAGAATTTTGGCCGCCTCCGCCGGTCTTCAGGCCCACTGTGCGTGCCCGTTGTGCCCCGACCGCCTGCAGAATGACTGATTCCGAGAGTCGCTTTCGTCGTCCTGTCTCTCTCGCACCCATGGGGCCCTCCGTAAGAGTGCGAGAGAGACAGAGTGGCGGTCGCTGCGCTGCCGCGCGTCTATTAAAAAGGACGCCGCCGCTCCTCGTCGTCTTCTTCGCGGTGGCGGAGTTGGAGTCCCCCGTCTCGCCGCGCTGCCGCGCTCCATTGTTTCCTGTTTCCACCGCCAGAGCCAGAGTCGGCCAGAGTGCGCCAGTAAGCGTGTTGTTCGGGCCTTCTGGCCGGGCAGCAGCTGCCGCCAAGTGCAGCGCACGCGGCACAGTGGGCCAGAAAACCGGTGGAGGCGGCCAAAACTGTGGACGCGTTTTGAGCTCCAGAGTCGCTAAATGGGACTCGAGCCGAACGTGTGACCCCACCAATAGATTGCTCTCCGAACGAGGAATCCATTGGTGGGTCACACGCTCGGTTCGAGTCCTGTTCAGCGACTCTGGAGCTCAAAGCGCGTCTAGAATTTTGGCCGCCTGCACCGGTCTTCTGGCCCACCGTGCGCAGCGCGCTCGCCAAGTTCCTGCCTCGCTCTGCCGGGCCCGCCGCCCTGCAGCTCGCTCCCGAACACCGCCCTCGTCGCTCTGTCTCCCTCGCACTTCCCCTCGGGACGCCCCGAGAGGGCGAGAGAGACACACCACCGTTCGGAATCATCAGACCGCTGCAGCTCTGCTGGAGTCAGTTTCGTCGCGCTGTCTCTCTCGCACCCATACGGGACGCCCCACGAGTGCGAGAGAGACAGAGCGACTCTCGCAGCGCCCCGCCGCCGCGCGCCTTCCCTTCCCTCATCACTGTTCCTGTTCCGCTCTTGTTTGCAGACCCCGAGGGCAACATGGCGCCCAGGATTGAGCACGCCTTCGTCCTCAGCAGCGTCAGGGCGCGCGCCGGCAACCCCACGGACCTGGTGTGCGCCGCGCAGGGCTTCCCCCCGCCGGAGTACAGGTGTGTGTGTGTGCGTCTGCGCGTGTGTGTGTGTGTGTGTTAGTGTTGTGTGTGCATGTGTGTGTGTTAGTGTGTGTGCATGTGTGTGTGTGTGTGTGTGTGTGTGTGTGTGTGTGTGTGTGTGTGTGACGCGGCATGAGAAACGATACACAGCAGCATCGCGGCGAGTGTACACACGGCGGGGCAAACAATGCCGTTGGATTTCGTTGCATGTCGCTCCGGATTGCTTTCGGGTCTTCGGGTTCGCCGCTCCCGAGCCAACAAGCGACGTCGTCACGACCCCATCTTGGACGCATCCGAAAGTTAGGCGGTCGGAACGTCACCGTCACCCTCCCTTGTTGCAGGTGGTACCGCGAGATGGCGGGCGGTTCGCGCGAGCTGTCCCCCGGCCCCAGCGAGCCCCGCGTCCTGGAGTCGGTGCTGCAGTGGGTGCGCGTGTCCACCCTGGACGCCGGCCGCTACGTGTGCGTCGTGAGCAACGCCCTGGGCGAGGACCGGCGCGAGGTGGCGCTCGTGGTGGCCGCGCCGCTGGAGGTCCGCCTGCGGCCGCAGCACCAGGTCAGCGACCGTCAGCGACCCACAGTGGGCCGGAAGGGCGGTGGAGGCGGCCGAAACTCTAGACGCGTTTTGAGCTGCAGAGTCGCTAAATGGGAGTCGAAACGAACGTGTGACCCCACCAATCACTGTAAAAAAAATCCGTACTTTTGTACAGAAAAATAAAGTACGGAGGTACGGAGAAGAGTACGAAACGTTCCGTACTTGAATCCATGTAAATGGGTACGGGAAAAAAGTACGGAACGTTCCGTACTTGGCAAGTACGGACGTTCCAGGCAAATTATTGACCAGACATGCTCCGTACTTTTTCCGTACTTTTTTCTCACAGTGAATGGAGATGCATACCTGCAAGTACACACACACACACACACCTACAGATACATACTTAGCTGAGTACACGTCTACAGTACCCATCTGCAGATGCATTCTTGGATGAGTTAGGTATGCATTTGCAGATGTGTACTCAGCTGAGTATGCATCTGTAGACGTGTACTCAGTTAAGTATGTACCTGTAGACGTGTACTTGCAGGTATGCATCTTTAGACGCATACTGAGTACACACTTCAGTTTGTAGAGTGGAGTTCAAAACGCGTCTGGAGTCGTTGCCGCCTGCGCCGGTCTTCTGGCCCAATGTGCGACAACGCCCTTCTATAGAAGAGGCTTTGCTCTCCGTTTCGCTTGCTGTCTAACACTGCCGTGGCCTTGCAGGTGGTGGACGCGGGCGCGGTGGCGCAGTTCAACTGCTCGGTGTCGGGCGGCGCGGGCATGGTGCACGTGACGTGGCTCAAGGACGGGCGGCCGCTGCAGCCGCTGCAGCTGGCGCAGGGCGACCGCGTGCGCACCACGCAGACGGGGCAGCTCCACGGCCTGGAGGTGCGCCACCTGGAGCGCGGCGACCGCGGCATGTACCAGTGCGTGGTGCGGGCCGGCGAGGAGAGCGCGCAGGCCAGCGCCGAGCTGGAGCTGGGAGGTAACCGCCGTCTCAATGCTCGCTTGTCAAGACTCTGTTCCGCAGTGGGCCAGAACACCGGTGGAGGCGGTCAAAACTCTGGACGCCTTTCGAGCTCCAGTGTCGCTAAACAGGACTCGAACCGAACGTGTGACCCCACCAATGGATGCCTCGTTCGGAGAGCAATCCATTTGTGGGGTCACACGTTCGGTTCGAGTCCCATTTAGCGGCTCTGGAGCTCAGAACGCGTCCAGAAGTTTGGCCGCCTCCACCGGTCTTCTGGCCCACTGTGAGGCGGTCAAAACTCTAGACGTGTTCGAGCTCCAGCGTCGCAAAATTGGACTTGAGACGAACGTGTGACCCCATCAATGGATTGCTCTCCGAACGAGGAATCCATTGGTGGGGTCACACGTTCGGTAAGTCCTATTTAGCGACTCCGGAGCTCAAAACACGTCCATCTGGCCCACTGTGCGTTGTGTTGGTGTTCGCGCTGGTGTTTGAACCCACGTCCTTGCCCCACAGCCGTGGCGCCCCGCCTGCTGTCCACGTTCATCGAGCAGACGCTGCAGCCGGGGCCGCCGCTGTCGCTGCGCTGCGCCGCGAGCGGGTCGCCGCCGCCCCGCATCACCTGGCTGCTGGACGGCGGGGAGGTGCGGCCCGGCGCCGGCGGCAGCGACCTGTACCAGCAGGCCCAGCACCAGGACCAGCGCGGCGACGTGGTGGGCTCGCTCAACATGTCCTCGGTGCGCGTGCAGCACGGCGGCCTGTACACGTGCGTGGCGAGGAACATGATGGGCGCCGCGCAGCACACCGCGGCGCTCAACGTGTACGGGCCGCCGGTGAGCCGCGAGCCGCTCAACCTGACGGTGGTCTCGGGCTCGGACGTGTGGCTGCGCTGCCCCGTCGGCGGCTTCCCGCTGTCGCGCGTCGCCTGGCAGCGCGGCTCCACGCCGCTCACGCCCGGCGCGCCGTCGTCCGCCGCCACGGCCCACGTGTCCATCTTCACGAACGGCAGTCTGGTGCTGCGCGGCGTGGAGGCGGCCCGCGACGCCGGCGCCTACTCGTGCACCGCGTCCAACCAGCAGGGCCGCAGCGCCGAGGGCCGCCTGCACCTCCACGTCATGCGTGAGTACTCCATCCTTGGCAAGTCGCAAAAATCCCAGACGCGTTTTGAGCTCCAGAGTCGCTAAAAGGGTCTCGAAACGAACGTGTGATCCCACCAATGGATCGCTCTCCGAACGAGGAATCCATTGGTGGGGTCACACGTTCGGTTCGAGCCCTGTTCAGCGACTCTGGAGCTCAAAACGTGTAGAGAGTTTCGGCCGCCTCCGCCGGTCTTCTGGCCCTCTGTGCGACGCAGACCGTGAGCATGACGTCATTCCCCGCAGGTCCCCCCGAGATGGCGCCCTTCCAGTTCCCCAGCACGCTGGTCGAGGGCAACCGCGCCCAGGTGTCGTGCTCGCTCATCAGCGGCGACCTGCCCATCAGCATCTCGTGGCGCAAGGACGGAGGCCCGCTGCCGCGCGACCAGGCCGTCAACTCGCAGCAGATGGAGTTCTTCAGCCACCTCACCTTCAGCGACCTGCGCGCGCGGCACACGGGCCGCTACACCTGCATCGCCTCCAACGCGGCCGCCACCGCCAACTACAGCGCGGACCTGGTTGTCAGAGGTACAGTCCCTGGTGGCACTGCATTACCCGAGGGGGCCACCACTCAGGCGTACACAAGATTACGAGATTACGGGAAATTAACTGGGGATTTACGCCTGAAATTTTGGAAAGTTGATTCCTTTTGGAAAGTTGATTCAAAAACGCTCAAAAAATGGCTCAAAAACGTCGAAAAATGGCTCAATATCGCTGAAAAATGACAGAATTTTGTCAAGGATTACGAGATTACGGCATGGATTACCGGGGATTACCCGTCAATTTGTACCCAGCATTACGGGGGTGGTGGCCCCCTCGGCTTTACCCTATCTGTTTCTAACCTGACTGTACTTTTGGTGTAGTGGCCCCCACCTGGGTCGTGGAGCCATCCGACGAGGCCGCCGTCTTCCTGCAGCCCGCCGCGTTGCACTGCCAAGTTCGCGGCTACCCTCCACCCGTCACCATGTGGCTGCGCGAATCGGGTGAGTAGGCCGCGGGTTCGAATCCCCACGTAGCAAAATTTTTCTCCTGACTGTTTTTCACTGTCAACCTGGTGTCGCAGGGGACCCTCCCGGCGAGCCGCTGCTGGTCGAGTCCACGGTGGACACGCAGCTGGCGCCGAACGGGTCGCTGGTGTTCCCGCAGGTGCAGCCGCACCTGCAGGGCCACTACACCTGCCGGGCCTCCAACGACATCGGCCAGCCGCTCTCCAAGTCCGTCTTCCTGCGAGTGAATGGTGAGTGCCACGCTGTCTTTCCTGTGGTAGAGTGGGCCGGAAGACTGGTGGAAGCGGTCAAAAACCCGGACGCGTTCTGAGCTCCAGAGTCGCCAACCGAACGTGTGACCCCACCAATGGATTCCTCGTTCGGAGAGCAATCCAACAGTGGAGTCACACGTTTGGTTCGAGTCCCATTTAGCGACTCTGGAGCTCAAAACGCGTTGACCGCGGCCTCCACCGGTCTTCTGGCCCACTGTCGGGCGGCGACCACGCTGGACGCCAAACTGACCGTGCCCTCCTTTGCAGTGCCCGCCCACTTCCCCACGCGGCAGCAGAACGCCACCGCCGTGTCGGGCGGCGCGGTGACGCTGCGCTGCGAGGCGCTGGGCGACCTGCCGCTGCACGTGTCGTGGTCGCGGCCGGGCCTGCAGCAGTCCCTGACGGGCCGCACCAGCGAGCGACGCACCCCCTCCGGCGTCCCCGGCGTCGCGTCCGAGCTGCGGCTCAGCGGGCTGACGCGCGAACAGCAGGGCGCCTACCACTGCCACGCCAGCAACGACTTCGGCCAGGACGAGGCCGTCGTGCTCCTCGCCGTCAAGGGTGAGTCGCTGAGCTGCATCGCACAGTGGACCAGAAGACCAGCGCAAGGCGGCCAAGCCAAAACTGTAGACGCGTTTTGAGCTCCAGATTCGCTAAGGGGGACTCGAAACGGGTGAACACCAAGAAATCTGTACAGTTCGGATAGCCTCCATTGGTGGGGTCACGGTATTCGGTAAAGTACCAAAATTGCGGCACTTTGGGGCTCAAAATGGGATTCGGATCCCCTGTATTCGCGTTGCACTGTGTACAGGGTCCCAATGGCCGAGCCGCCTCGAGAAGCGCCTACTCATTGGACTCCTCGTTCCCCCAGAGCCATCCAGGCCGGGGCCGCGGCACATCCCTTTGCGGTTTGGGCCAAAACCCCCGGGGGCCCCCCCCCCCCCCCCCCCCCCCCCCCCGGGGGGGCCCGGGGTGGGGTGGACGGCGCCCGACGGCCAGGTCGAGCCGCTGGCACACTACCTGCTGCAGTTCATGGCGATGCACGACGACGGCGCCGGGGAGGCCCTGGAGGGCGTCTGGCAGAACGTGACGGTGCCCGGCTCGTCGCTGTCCGCCCGCCTGGTGCACCTCACCCCCGCCGTCACCTACCGCATCCGCGTGTTCGCAGTCAACGACCTGGGCCCCGGGCCCGCCAGCAACCAGGCGGCGGCGCAGACCATGCAGGAAGGTGAGCTGGCGGCCGTGCAGCATGACGACTTGCTGCTGCAGGACGCCCTCAGGGGAGACGTGACACTGTGGGCCAGGACACTGGTGGAGGCGAACAACCGCTAGACGCTTTTTGAGCTGCAGAGTTGCTAAATGAGACTCGAACGTGTGACTCTAGACGCGTTTTGAGCTCCAGGGTAGTTAAATTGGACTCGAACCAAACGAGTGACCCCACCAATGGATTCCTCGTTCGGAAAGCAATCCATTGGTGGGGTCACATGTTCGGTTCGAGTCCCATTTGGCGACTCTGGAGCTCAAAACGCGTCCGGGATTTCGACCGCCTCCACCGGTCTTCTGGCCCACTGTACGAGACCATCACTAACGGTGTGCTTCGCCTTTCCCCCAGCACCCAGCGGGCCGCCCACGGAGTTGAGGTTGGACGCCAGTCAACCGGAGTCCATCTTGGTGCGGTGGAGGGTGAGTATCAAACAAGCAAAGGCCCGTTGGAACTCAGTGCTGAAAACCCTAACCTATTTCTCCGGCAGCCCCCTCCGGCGTCCGTGGGGTCAGTGCTGGGCTACCAGGTGGGCTACCGGCCCGTGGATGACGACGGCGAGCGCGGTGCCGACGACGGCTGGGAGTGGCGGGTGGTGCGGGCGCCGCCGCGCGCCGCCGCGTCCGTCGTGTCCAACGCCATCAGCGACGGGCTGGAGACGACGCTGTCCTCGCTGCGGCACTTCACGCGCTACGAGGTGGTGGTGCGCGCCTTCAACCAGGTGGGCCACGGCCCCGCCACGCAGCCCATGCTGGCCCTCACGCAGGAGGGAGGTGAGTGAGTTGGAAAGTTCAATGCACGTTCCTGGGGGCGGCAACGCACAGTGGGTCATACCGGAGGCGGCTAAAACTCTGGACGCGTTTCGAGCTCCTGAGCCGCTTAACAGGACTCGAACCTAACGTGTGACCCCACCAATGGATTGCTCTCAGAACGAGGAATCCATCGGTGGGGTCACACGTTCGGTTCCGGTCCCATTTAGCGACTCCGGAGCTCAAAACGCGCCCGGGGTTTTGACCGCCTCCACCTGTCTTCTGTCCCACTGTGAGACCTAAACACTTTCCTTCCCCCAGTGCCGTCCGAGTCGCCGCAGAGCGTGCGCTGCGAGGCGCTGTCTCCGCAGGCCCTTCGCGTCCGCTGGGAGGCGCCCAGCCCCGGGCGCCAGCACGGCCTGCTGCAGGGCTACAAGGTGTTCTACCAGCTGCTGGCCGGTGCCGGCGCGCAGCAGGGCTCCGAAGAAGTGGAGGTGAAGCGGACCACCAACCTGGAGACCAACCTGCACGGCCTCGCCAAGTACGCCAACTACTCCGTGCGCGTGGCCGCCTTCACTGGGGCCGGCGAGGGCCTCCGCAGCCCCCCCATGTACTGCGTCACGGAGGAGGACAGTGAGTGTTTCACGTGTAGGCGGTGGAGCGCCTTCCTTGGCCGGTCAGTCTCAATGTGTGACTCTTCTTACAACAGTCCCGGGCCCCGTGGAGCACATCAAGGCCCTCGTGATGACGTCGGATAGCGTACTGGTGGCGTGGTCCAGGCCGCTGCAGCCCAACGGCGTGGTCGTCAAGTACACGGTGTACCGCGCGCAGCAGCCCGCTCGCATGGTGAGTGTTCTGACGCACAGTGGGCCAGAAGACCGGTGGAGGCTGTCAAAATCCCCGACGCGTTTTGAGCTCCATAGTCGCTAAATGGGACTTGAGCCGAACATGTGGCCCCACCAATGCATTGCTCTCCAAACGAGGAATCCATCGGTGGGGTCACACGTTTGGATTAAGTCCCACTCAGCGACTCTGGAGCTGAAAACGCGTCTAGAGTTCCGGCCGCCGGCGCCAGTCTTCTGGTCCACGACGCCCTTCTGTCCAAGGGCCCCTTAAAGATCCTTCTCTCTGCCGCAGGACTTCCACAAGGAGACGGTCCCCGGTGATCGGGAGCCGCTGTTGGAGGCGCGCCGCCTGGTGGAGAACCAGACGTACGAGTTTTGGGTGACGGCGTCCACCGCCGTCGGGGAGGGGCCGCCCAGCGTCAAGGTCAAGCAGCGGCCCGTGTCCAGAGGTAGTGTTTTCCGACGAAATGGTTTAGACTACACTCTAAATGTAGGGTGCCCAGAAACTGGGCGCCTTTGTCGCCCGCCCCACTTTTTAGGGTGCCAAATGTCTCCCAGTTCCTGGGCACTTTAGTCGTCTAGTCTTGGGGTGGACAAACCATTAAGCAACCTGCCTTCACCCATGGCTCAGCAGCGACTAACGTGCCAGAGGTGCCCAGAATCTGGGCACCTTAGTCGCCCAGGAACTAGTCACGTGCATGCCCTACCATGAGAGAGGGCCGGTAACTGAATGATTTGTCCACCCCGAGACTGTACGACAAAGGTGCCTAGAAACTGGGCGACATTTGGCACCCTAAAAAGTGGGGCGGGCGACAAAGGCGCCCAGTTTCTGGGCACTCCATATTTAGAGTGCAGGGCCGGATTGTGGCGTGACCGGCGGGTGGCGGTTGCCTCATCGCTGGTTCATTTGCTGTTGGCAGTGCCGGCTCGCATCGCCTCCTTCCCGCGGTCCATGCTGGCGTCGGCGGGCTCGCCCGTGGTGCTGCCGTGCCACGCCGTGGGCAGCCCCGCGCCCAGCCGCGAGTGGCGCGGCCCGGACGAGGCGCGCGTCGCGACCGGCCGCCACCGCCACCTCGCCGACGGCGCCCTGGAGCTGGGCGTCGTGACGCCCGAGGACGCGGGCAACTACTCGTGCCGCGTGGAGAACGTGTTCGGCACCGACCGCGTCGACTACAACGTGCAGGTCGTGGTGCCGCCCGCCGCGCCCCACGGCGCCATGAGCGGCGCCGCGCACAACATGCTGCACCTGTCCTGGAAGGCGCCCGACAACGGCGGCTCGCCCATCACCGGTGAGCCCACCGTCAAAATTTGTTGGCACATGACGGAAAAACCGTGGGTGATAATTTCCATCACTTGAAAATGACGACTAGTGACTAGTTTTATCACAAATTAATGACATTTTCATCAACTCTAGCTATAGGCCTTTCCAGGATAAGCTCTTAGGGCAATGACCCAAATCTTTGCGCCGCCACACTTTAAGATCCAGCATACATATTTGCGGCGAAACGGACTTGAACTCAGTGATAACTAGAGTATCAATAACACTGTGTTCAGTTCCATTTGGCTGCACAGAAGTTGCTTCTTGAAGTGTGGTGGCGCAAAGTTTAGGTTATCGCACGAAAAGCTTAGCCTGGAAAGGTCTATTGAATCGGCGTGCTCACAATGTCATCATCAGGTTTGATGACGTTCTTGTCAGAAAAATTAGCCTTGAGATTGTCGTCAAGCGACGACCAAAATTTTTCAGTGTCGTCGGCCTCTCTTTCTTCTCTAAATCCGAACACTGGTGAAACCAAAGCACAACTCGATGCTTGAGTCCACTTGAATTGAAGCATACACTGGAAATTCCCCCATACATTTAGACAGGAGAAACTTGGTGGATGTGCCTGTTGTGCTTGATGTCAATCGTAATCTGAAAACGCTTGAATACAGAGGTTAATACTGCGCTTTAGTTTTACCAGTGGAGGCAGGTTTCTTAGTGGGTTCGTCTGCTGCAGGGTACGTGGTGTCCTACCGCCGCGAGCGCGGAGAGTGGATGGAGGGGACGACCGACGCGGACCGGCGGACGCTCACGCTCGTGTCCCTCAAGTGCGGCAGCGCGTACCAGGTGCGCGTGGCGGCCGTGAACGCCGTGGGCCGCGGCCCCTTCAGCCACGCCATGAGCTGCAAGACGCTGGGCGGGCCGCCGCAGCCCGCGCGCCAGGACACGGTGCTGGCCGTCAACGCCACGGCCGTCACGCTGTTCCCGGACACCTGGCCGTCGTCGGGGTGCCCGCTGCTGTACCTGGTCGTGGAGATGAAGGCCTCCGCCGCGGTGCCCGGCGCGGGGCCGTGGTCCGTGGGGCCGTGGAGCGAGTGGAAGCTGGTGACGAACGCGGCGCGCGCGCAGGACGACCTGACCCTGCCCGACCTGTCGCCGGCGTCCTGGTACGCGCTGCGCGTCACGGCGCACAACGACGCCGGCTCGCACACCCAGGAGTTCGTGGTGGCCACGAGCGCCGAGGACGGCACCATGCCGCCGCCGCGCTCCGCCCCCGAGCTGCTGTCGCCCGGCGACGCGCCGCCCCTGCTCACGCGCATGCACGTCCTGGTGCCCACCGTGGCCGCCGCCATCTGCGTGTCCGCGGTGGGCGTCTGCATCGTCACGGTGGCGAGGAGGAGGTGCGTAGCGTGCACCGGATGGCAAGACCGAGACCCACAGTGGGCCAGAAAACCATTGGAGGCGGCCAAATTCTAGCCACGTTGAGCTCCAGATTCGCTAAGAGGGACTCGAACCGAACGTGTGACCCCACTAATGGATTGCTCTCCGAACGAGGAATCCATTGATAGGGTCACACGCACGATTCGAGTCATGTTTAGCTACTCTGGAGCTCAAAACGCGTCTGGAGCTTTGGCCACCTCCGCATGTCCTTAGGTCCACCGTGCCACGTCGACGACCGTCCCTCAACTCCTCTCTGCCCACAGGAAGGACTCCAGCGCCGGCGGGGCCAGCGGCTTCATCGGCACCAAGACCCTGGCCGAGGTGGAGAACAGGCGCAACCAGGACCACCATCACCACCAGCAGCAGCGCCACCACCAGCACCTGCAGCAGCACCCGCAGCTGTACTCGCCGGCCGCGGCCAGGAAGGGCGACTCGAGCATCAGCGGCCAGAAGGGTAGCGACACGTCCGGTGAGGATGGCGGCCAGCAACCGCCTGACACTGAAAACCCAAACGTGGTCTAGACCACACCAACCGATGTGGTCAAAATGGCACCCATTTGACCACACCAGTGGTGTGGTCTAGACCACGTTTGGGTTTTCAGTGGATTCAGCAGTGTTACGTCGCTCTGTCTCGCTCGCACTAGAGTGGCATCCTACGGAGAGAGACAGAGCGACAAACACTGATCGAAAAGTACGTCCCCAGCCCCTGCTGACGCCACTCTCTGTCCCGCAGCCGCGGACTACGACATCTGCCCGTACGCGACGTTCTCGCTGTCCAACGCGCAGCCCACCGTGCCGGTGGCCGTGCCGGTGGCCGTGCCGGGGACGGGCCTCGGCGCGCGCAGCCCCGCGCCCGACTACTCGCTGCAGTTCCAGACCTTCTCCCAGCGCGACTGCTACGACGCGGTGCCGCGCCGCTCCCTCAGCAGGCCCGCCCTGGCGCTGTCGCACGGCCAGGGCCTCGGCCAGGGCCTGCCGCAGGACGGCTACTACGGCAGCAGCGCCGTCAAGCGCCACCAGGGCAAGCGCATCGTGGACAGCCCGCCCGACGGACTCAACCTAGGTGCGCCAGGTGACTCACCCTTCCGCCGCAGTCTGACCCCGTCCAACAGTGGGCCAGAAGACCGGTGGAGGCGGTCAAAGGCCCGGACGCGTTTTGAGCTCCAGAGTCGCTGAACGGGACTCGAACCAACCGTGTGACCCCACCAGTGGATTGCTCGTTCGGAGAGCAATCCATTGGTGGGGTCACACGTTCTGTTCGAGTCCTTTTTAGTGAGTCTGGAGCTCAAAATACGTTTAGAGTTTTGGCCGCCTGCGCCGGTCATCTGGCCCACTGTGCGTCTCGTCGTCTTAACCGCCGCCTGCTGTTGCAGAGATTTCCTGCATCTCGAGCCAGCAGACGCTGCCGATGACGGCCACGAACCACCGCAACCAGCAGCACCAGCAGCAGCAGGGGAAGCACGACCGGAGCCGCTCGGGTGGGCCTTTTGTCCGCAGTGTGGCGACAGATTGCAGCATTCGCACAGTGGGCCAGAGGACCGGCAAAACTCTAGACGCGTTTTGAGCTCCAGCGTCGCTGAATGGGACTCGAATCGAACGTGTGACCCCACCAATGGATTGCTCTCCGAACGAGGAATCCATTGATGGGGTCACACGTTCGGTTCGAAGCCTGTTCAGCGACTCTGGAGCTCCGCGTCGAGAGTTTTGGCCGCCTCCACCGGTCTTCTGGCCCACTGTGATTCGCCACTCTCTAACTCCGGTCTCGTTCCGCTTCCAGGGAGCCGGCCCCGCAGTCTGGCGCTGGCCAACCGGTCCGACTCGGACAGTTCCGGCGTCGGCGGCGGCAGCCCTCGCAGGGCGTCGCCGCACAAGATGCCCCTCAGGATGTCCACCCCCGGCCAGCGCACGGCAGGTCCGTTCCGCGTTTCCCAAGACCGAGGCAGTGGGTCAGAAGACCGGCGCAGGCGAAGGAAACTCAAAACGCGTTTCGAGCTCCGGAGTCGCTAAATGGGACTCGAATCGAACGTGTGACCCCACCAAAGGATTGCTCTTCGTTCGAGTCCCATTCTCCAGAGTCGCTAGATGGGACTCGAACCGAACGCGTGACCCCATCAATGGAATGCTCTCCGAACGGGGAATCCATTGATGGGGTCACACGTTCCGTTCGAGTCCCATTTAGCGACTCTGGAGTTCAAAACGCGTCTGGAGCTTTGGTTGCCTCCACCGGTCTTCTGGCCCACTGTGCGCAGTGGGCCGGAAGACAGGCGCAGGCTGCCGAAACTCTAGACGCGTTTTGAACTACAGAGTCGCCAAACAGGACTCGAACCAAACGTGTGACCCCATCAATGGATTCCTCGTTCGGAGAGCAATCCATTGATGGGGTCACACGTTCGGTTCGAGTCCCATCTAGCGACTCTGGAGAATGGGACCCGAACGGAGAGCAATCCTTTGGTGGGGTCACACGTTCGATTCGAGTCCCATCTAGCGACTCTGGATGGAGTCTGGAGCTCAAAACGCGTCCGGGATTTTTGACCGCCACCACCGGTCTTCTGGCCCACTGAGCGAGGCCTGTGTCTCGTGCGTGTTGTTCACGTTCTCGTGTTCGCAGACCGGCGCGCGTTCGAGCACGACTCGAGCACCGAGTCCGCCGAGGCGTCGCCCGAGCCCTCGCGGCGCGCGCGCCGCAGCAACGGCTCCACGGGCAACGGGCCGCACCGGAGGGGGATGCCAGCAAGGTAGCGCAAGTAGGTCCCTTTGAGTCCTGTCATGCTTGTCGTGCTTGTCGCTGGGCTGCTCGGCATGGCGACGTCAGTGACGTCACATCACGCACCTGCACGGCGAGCATGCTCCGCACCGCCCCCTGAGCGCACGATGAAAAACAGAATGAATTTATTAAGTCCAACACAATGTCATACGGTGAAAAGCTGCACCAATATATTATGGTGGATATTTTCTCCAAAATACCAACAAAATTCGTCAAAATATGTATAAGGTACAGTGAATTCTCAATGGTATGTTACGAGGTCAGCTGCACCACCATAATATGGAACATTTTCACCATAATATGGAGAATCTTCACTGTAAAACATTTAGAGTGAATCCAATTCTATTACCTCTTTTAACTCCCAGTTGGTCTGCCTGTGCGTCCATTCGGATCTTAGTATGTACCCGTCTTGGTGTCATTCCTCCCAGCCGATTTCCCGGTGCACGCATCCCCAACCCCTTACGAGGTTTGCTGTAGGTATCCGGTGTTGCCAAACAAGAAAATTTCTTCCCCAAATTTATCATAGTAAAATTTGAAATATTGAAACACTTTGCTGAAAAATAGAGGTTTTGCGACACTGGCGACGTGCTGGCGGCACAGCCCGAGCGCATCGTACACACTCTAAATGTTCTACCGTGAACATTCTCCATATTATGGTGAAAATGTTCCTTATTATGGTGGTGCAGCTGACTTCGTAACATACCATTGAGACTTCGCTGTACCTTATAGATATTTTGACGAATTTCGTTGGTATTATGGAGAAAATCTCCACCATAATATGTTGGTGCAGCCTTTCACCGTAAGGCATTTACAGTGCAGCCCCGTCCCTGCCTCCCCGTTGCAGGCTGCACAAGTCACTGAAGGGGAGCGCTGGGAGCGCGGGCAGCGCGGGCAGTGGGGGCAGCGCGGGGAGCACGGTGCCGCTGGACCCGCCGGCCGCCTTCTCCGACGGCGTGGACCTGTCCGACGCGGACGGCGACGGCAGCCCCGACCTCCAGGAGCGCGGCGAGGACCGCGGCACCCTGGGCGGCACACTGGGCGGCACACTGGGCGGCACCGGCCGCAGGGACCACGAGGAGCGGGAGCGGGCGCGCCAGCTCGCCGCGCTCGTGCGCAAGTACGTCCCCGTCCTCCGCTCGGCCCTCCGCACGGCGGGCTACTACTCAGCAAACTCAAGTGTGTGCCTGCAGGCACACACTTCCTGGTGCATCCCTGGCAGGCACACACTTCCTGGTGCATCCCTGGCAGGCACACACTTCCTGGTGCATCCCTGGCAGGCACACACTTCCTGGTGCATCCCTGGCAGGCACACACTTCCTGGTGCATCCCTGGCAGGCACACACTTCCTGGTGCATCCCTGGCAGGCACACACTTCCTGGTGCATCCCTGGCAGGCACACACTTCCTGGTGCATCCCTGGCAGGCACACACTTCCTGGTGCATCCCTGGCAGGCACACACTTCCTGGTGCATCCCTGGCAGGCACACACTTCCTGGTGCATCCCTGGCAGGCACACACTTCCTGGTGCATCCCTGGCAGGCACAGACTTCCTGGTGCATCCCTGGCAGGCACACACTTCCTGGTGCATCCCTGGCAGGCACACACTTCCTGGTGCATCCCTGGCAGGCACACACTTCCTGGTGCATCCCTGGCAGGCACACACTTCCTGGTGCATCCCTGGCAGGCACACACTTCCTGGTGCATCCCTGGCAGGCACACACTTCCTGGTGCATCCCTGGCAGGCACACACTTCCTGGTGCATCCCTGGCAGGCACACACTTCCTGGTGCATCCCTGGCAGGCACACACTTCCTGGTGCATCCCTGGCAGGCACACACTTCCTGGTGCATCCCTGGCAGGCACACACTTCCTGGTGCATCCCTGGCAGGCACACACTTCCTGGTGCATCCCTGGCAGGCACACACTTCCTGGTGCATGCCTCAGGCACACACTAGCCGTCGCTTGTGCGTGCATACAAGCAAGTGTGTGCCTGAGGCATGCACCAAGAAGTGTGTGCCTGCCAGGCATGCACCGGTAAGTGTGTGCCAGCAGGCATACACCAAGAAGTGCATGCCTGGCACACACTTGAGTTTGCAGAGTATAAGACCGGTGAAGGTGGTCAAAATCCCTGATGCGTTTTAGAGCTCCAGAGTCGCTAAATGGGACTTAAATCGAACGTGTGACCCCACCAATGGATTGCTCTCTGAACGAGGAATCCATTGGTGGGGTCACACGTTCGTTTCGAATCCCATTTAGCGACCCAGGAGCTCAAAACGCGTCCAGAGTTTTGGCCGCCGCCACCGGCGTCTTCTGGCCCACTGTGCTCCGTTCGGATTGCTGTTCCGTTTGTGTCCTCAACTGCGACGCTTACTTCTGCAGGTACAGACAGAAGCGCGAGCTGAAGCAGGACTTCACGATCCACGTGTGACCCTGGTGGACCGTGGACCTGACCCACCTGTCCACGTCCTCTCTCCGTCGCCTCCTCTCTCGGCAGTGACCGCGCAACGCGTCGCAATCGCCATGCCCCGAAGGCAGCCATCGCACTGTTGACTGATTCCGAGTCGGTTTGTCTCTCTCGCACCCTCGCAGGGCGCGCCATGAGTGCGAAAGAGAGGGAGAGAGACCTCCCGCTCGGAATGAGTCCGCCGCGACCGCGCCGCCGCCATCCCGAAGCCCCCGGCTGAAACCAATACGCGGTTTTTCATGAGACTGCACCTTTTACACGACTTCTGTGATAACAGCAGCCACACTGTGGCTGCGACCGGCGGAGGCTAGCCGTCAAGGTCTTCGCCGGCCTTTTACTATTTTCTCCAGAGTGCAACCGTTCTGTGATGTGGTAGAGACTTTTTTATTTTTGTACAGTTCTATGTCGATATATCGTGGCGAATATCGCGCCTATACGCAGCGTTGGATTGTGGAGAGGCCTGTTACTGTCAGATTGTTTTATGTCGAGAGCGCTAGTCGTTTCGTTGTTGTGTAGTTGAATATTATCTGATTGTTGTCTTTGTGTGTTGGGCTCACAGAGTTTAGTAGTGGGAGAATGAGTGTACGCTGTGTATGATTCTGTTGCTGATGCTGATCATTGTCTGATCCGTACATAATACGTATTTTATTAATACTGTATTTGTTAGTCTTTATACTAAATGGAAATAGGTTTAAGTCGGCAAACTGGCATGCAGTTGCAGGGACGTTGTTTCTCTGTGGCCTTGCCTCCAGGCGACACCCGTTTCCTTTCCTTCTAGTTTGTATTGTCGATTATGTTCGATGCCAGGGGGCAACAAAAAAGTCCAAATGATGTAAACATGACCACAAAATGAACGATTTTAGTCAAATTTTAGTCCATTTTGATGGCGTAATGACATCATTTGATGTCGTGGTGACCAGATTTTGACTAACTGTTCTCCTTGGGACTGTGTGGCTGTCTCCTCGTCTTGTTCTTGATTGTTGATGTTAACCGTCCCTCTCCGTGCCTTTCTCGGAAACGCCCTGGGGCCTCGTGCCAACCATTCCAAGTCGGCTGTATTGAAAGTGCATTTTCACTCAGACAAATAAAATACCATTTTTTAAATTACTGAAACGGCTGTCTTTCTTCGCCTCGACCCTGTCCTCCGAAACGAAGAGCCCGCCCGATGCGGCGTCGTGGCTTGGTGTATCGCCGCCGCAAGTGGTCTCGCGGGGTATCGCTGGCGAGTCGTACACGGGGTATCGCCGCTTTCTTGTCTGCTTTCTCGGCTGGTACGGCCGGTACGGCTTGGCACCCGCCACTGCTTTTGAACCGAATCGTTTAAAGTCATCCTGTAAATTAAGCACTACAACGACATGAGAACACTTTTAAAAAAAATGTGCAAACACCTCGCATGGTGCATAGCCTGCTTGTCATTCTGAAAAACAAATGCTACCGTAGCAGACGACACGTGCGAGAACAACAAACAGAATCTCAAAATGGCAGTCATGTGGCGCGTGTGTGATCTGGATCCGCAATCCAAGTTCAACTCGTCTTATTCAGTTTCCATGCAAACTTAAATTCGTTGTCCTTCGGTTTGTAGTGGAGTAACAGCCGTGCACTTCCGAAAGACACGCGACTCACAGAGACGGCTTCGTCGGTCACGGCCGCTCCGCGACGCGCAGCCAGAACGACTTGGGCGTCACCAGCACGCCGGGGATCATGTCCTCCTCCGAGGGCAGGTAGCCGTCGGCGGAGACGGCGAAAGAGTAGTTCTGCAGCAGCGCCGACAGGTACAGGAACATGGTCTGTCTGGAGAAGGTCTCCCCGGCGCACAGCCGCTTGCCTGCCAACACAGCCGCCAAGCGAGCTTGGGAACTCTGACAGCTTCACTGGGCCAGAAGACTGGTGGAGGCGGTCAAAATCCCGGACGCGTTGTAAGCTCCGGAGTCGCTAAATGGGACTCGAACCGAACGTGTGACCCCCACCAATGGATTCCTCGTTCGGAGAGCAATCCATTGGTGAGGTCACACGTTCGGTTCGAGGCCTGTTCAGTGACTCTGGAGCTCAAAACGCGTCCAGAGTTTTGGCCGCCGGTGCCGGTCTTGTGGCCCACTGTGCACAATAGACGGACAAACTAGCCGCACACACACAGCAGGCGAGAGGACCCAGCCGACTGCGAAACATGCTGATCAACTGTGGTCCGGCAGCCTCTCAAGTCACGGAGCCTCTTAGGCCACCCAACCTACAGCATTGTGCGGCGGGCGGGCGGGCGGCGTACCATTACCATTAATGGCTAGACCACACATGATAGTATGCCATTTCGGGCCTGACACATGCTCGCCTGCACTGCAACACTCTCATTCCAGGAACGTAACATCACGTTGAAACGAACGTGACAAAATGTCACGTTCGTTTGAGCACTGTGTCACGTTCGTTTGAAGGTGAACAAGCTGATTTTTGGCCAATTCACACCCAAACGAATGTGACACAATGCTCAAACGAATGTGACGTTTTGTCACGTTCGTTTCAACGTGTTGTCACGTTCCTGGAATGAGAGTGAAAACGAGACATACGTACCGAGTCCGAAGGCCATCGTGGGGTCCTTCTTCTTGAGCGTCCCCGTCCTGGAGTCCAGGAAGCGCTCCGGCACGAACTCGTCACCCTTCTCGAACACGGCGGGGTCGCGGTTGGCGGCCCAGATGTTCGGGATGAGCAGCGTGCCCTGCGAGAGGTCCAATGCCAATCCATCCGGAACAAAAACTACACTCTAAGTGCCCCAAAAAGAAATTTTCCATTTAATTGTTTTCTCCCTATGCTTACTGTACCTTCGGCACGAAGTACTCGCGGAAAAACGTGTCCTCCGTGCATTTGTGTGTCACGGACAGCACTGTGTTGGTGTCCAGGCGCAGAACCTCTCGGAGGATGGCCTCAGTGTAGGGAAGGCTTTAAAATCAAAAGTATCTCAGTTAAAAAGACGCCTCACAGTGTATCCGAAGACGGCTGGAGGCGGTCAACATCTTGGACGCGTTTTACAAGTCGCTTGCGATTCGAACCCATCGTGCAACTCCCAGGGATCCTTAACTTACCTCATAAGGGCATCATAACGTTATGATAAGAGTTAAAGTGATTACCCTTAACTTCTAACATCTTTTCAAATTACTTTTTTCGAGGCATAAAAAGTACTTTCATTAGTCCGTACCCTTAACCTTTAGCGAACATCGTCTTATGTTACGTTATGAAAGCAGTGTTAGTTAAATGTTAAGATAAGTTAAGGATCCCTGGCAACTCCACCAATGTATTGCTCTTTGAACGAGGAATCCATTGGTGGGGTCGCATGCTCGGTACTCAAAGCGCGCACTGGTAAAACAAAGGCATAAAAATTACGCCCTTTAGGGCATAAATGCTCTTTTACGCCCTTGCAAGGGCATAAATCGTCTTATGCCCTTGGGAAGGGCGTAAATGGTATGGGAATTTCAAGCAAAATTTTAATGCCCTTCCCAAAGGCATTAACGATTTATGCCCTTTAAGGGCATAAGGGGCATAAGGGCATAATTTTTATGCCTTTGTTTCACCAGTGCGTCTAGAGTTTTGGCCGCCGGCGCCGGTCTTCCGGCCTGTGCGCCGCTTATCAGAGTCTTTCTTTACTGTCTTTACTGTGTACTCTATAGAGTAAACTCTGAACTGTAAAATGTGTACAGTACGCGTGTTACTTGCCTGGGCCGGTCGTCCAGGGTGGGCAGCCGCCCCCTGCCGACCACCGCGACGATCTCCCGGTGGGCGGCGTCCTGCTTGTCGGGGTGCTGCGCCAGGTAGGACAGCGCCATGGCCACGGTGACGGGGGGCACGGTGGACACGGGGAACAGGTAGTCCACCAGCACCATCACCAGCTGCTTGTCTATCAAAACAGATTTACATCTAAGTGTATTTTAAACAAAAGCAATTTTTTTTTTCAAATTTTTCATTGAAATTGAAACGCATACCTGTGAAGTGAGAGTCCGGTCGCTTGTGCATCTCGGCGAGGAACACGTCGACGAAGCCGCGCAGCGCGTTCTCGTCGAAGGAGCCCTTCTCCTTCTCCAGCAACTCCTGTCGACAAAATTAGTAGTTTATTGAGCAAGGGAAATTTTTTGCTCAAATTTGTTTGCAGAATCGCGCAAATTCGAGCCAATAACAGGATGCGCGAAATTGTGTGAGGACAATAAATTGTGCAACCAAATGTAGTCATTTTTTTCAACCGAGGAAAAATAACTTCAGCAAAATTGTAAACCAAATTTCGCCAAAAAATTTAAAATTTACAAAATGTTATCTAAATTCTTCTCAAAATTCAGTAGTTTTTTGGCAGCAATTCGCATTGAAATTCAACTGAAACTCATTTGATCTGTACACCAAAGTTCACAGTGATTTTCCCCTAGCTAGCTCTGAACCGCCAAACTCACGTCCACGAAGTCCAGCACGCCCTGGTTGCCGCGCTGGAAGCCCGTGACGCGCATGGTGTCGGGCAGCAGGTGGCGCGCCCAGGGCGTGATGTTGACGGCGCCGCCGCTGGGCTCCACGTGCCGCTGGAAGAGCCGCACCGCGCGGCTCAGCCCGCGCAGTTTGTCGTGGCGGTCTCGCGGCACGCGCTCGCCCGTCAGCGTCTCCAGCATCGCGTTGATGAAGCCGGGGTACAGCAGGTCGGGCAGCAGCACCTCTCCGTCCCGCACCATGCCCTGCAGCGGGACGCCCCAAATGTATTTGTACAAATTTTGTACGACACATCACAGTTTTTTTTTGTGCACACGAACTTTTCGTACAAATTTGTGCAAAATTTTGTACAAGTTTGTACAAAAATGGCGAAAAATGTGCAATTTTTCGTACGAAAATTTCGTGTGCTCTAAAAACTGTGATGTCTCGTACAAAATTGTACATAACATTAAGTGTGGACAACGCGCCAAAGGCGTACTTCATTTTGGAGGCGCAACCATAGCAAAAATAGTCTCATACCGCGGGAAAAAAACGAAAATTTTGCAACCGTCATAGTTAATTGTTTCGAGTACATTTAAATTTGATTCAAGTTCGCTTCCATTGATCTTAAGTTAATTTAAATATTTTTACACGTTCAGTTTCACTGAAGTTCAAGTTTATATAAATTCCAACTCAATAACACTTTCGCAGCTTGGTTCTCTGTCTGTCTGTCTGTCTGTCTGTCTGTCTGTCTCTCTCTCTCTCTCTCTCTCTCTCTCTCTCTCTCTCTCTCTCTCTGCCCTGCACGCACCTTTTCGGCGGCCACGGGGCTGCGAATCGAGTCCAGCAGCGTGCGGACCTCCTCCTCGGTGGCGGCCTCCATCTTGGCGAAGCGGCGGCCGAAGCCGAAGTCCCGCATGTGGCGCAGCGAGAAGCGGCGCTGCTCCGCCCAGAGGGGCCCCTCCGTGAAGAAGATCCCTGTCGGACAGAGAGGCGTCAGTCTCAGACCGACAACGGTACGTTGTGGTAGCTTTGGGACACGGAGTATGCCAGCTGTCTCCTGAACACCACTGCAAAGCCAGTGGTAAGTTTGCTTGCCACAATTTTTTTTTGCTTTTATGCTTTTATTTCAAAATTAACATTCCCCACCCCACAGCTCGTTGAAGCTGCGCAGCCGGGCGGTGAAAATGTCCGGCCTGCCCTGGAACTCGGGCTTGAGCAGCAGCTCTCTGGTCGACGCGAAGTCGGTCGTGATGATGGTGGGCGAGGAGCCGAAGTACATGCCCAGCACGGGGGACTTGTACTTGGCGGCCATGGCGACGAGCCCCTTGTGCGTGTAGCGGTAGTTGTAGGCCAGCAGGTGCAGGTAGCCGCCGTAGACGGGCAGGCGTGGTGGCCCTGTCAACATGAGGTCGTTATTTTTTGCCATTGACCAACAAAAAACTAATCCCAAACTAGAAACCCTTTCCAGACCACTCTCCTTCAACCCCCTCATTATCTGTGAACTAAATGTGCTACTTTGAGCCTGTCGATTGGAAGCCAGTCTTATCGTCTGTCCATAGATAGAGCATAGAGGCTGATTTATCTATGCAAATGTAAGCCACGTCAATCCAGGCGCCAATTCATTTGATGTTAATTCTCAGTGACGTGCCACTGTAAAAAAAAGCTCCATACTTTCCACTTGTTTGTTGTGTGCTTTGACGCCATGTAACACCGTTTGTTGTTGACACCATGCTTGGCCCGCACTTGAACTTGCAGAGTATAGCTAAGTTGAACTTGGACAATTGGGGCACTCTCAAAACCTTACAAAACTATTTAAGGCTAAGCAGGCTCTTGGCTCTTATAACAAATTATTTTGAGCATACATAAGCTTCTAAAGGAAAAACTTCACAATTTTCTGACTATTTCTTCGTAGAACAAACTAATCAGTCTGTACCTTACACATGCTCAATGGACTTTGCAAGGTTTCAAGCGTGCCGTGTATCTCGCTTCGCATCACTGGCGGCCGATCACACTGAATGTTTTAGTACAAATTTTGTAAGAGACATCACAGTTTTTTGAGCACACGAACTTCTAGTACAAATTTGTACAAAACTTTGTACAAAACTAGCGAAAAATGTACAGTTTTTCGTTCGAAAATATTGTACGAAAATTTCGTGTGCACAAAAAACTGTGATGTTTCGTACAAAATTGTACATAACACTTAGTGTGATGGAGGTGGGCACTGACCTGGCGGGAACATGGGCGGCCGGTCCCGGACGAATTTGATTAGGCAAGCAATGAGTCCACAGAGGAACAGCACGACCAAGAGGGGCTGCATTCTTGTTGCTTTCACTAGACGCGAGGACGCACTGCTCTGGGACGCTGTCTGCTGCGGACACGGTCAACCACTGACAAGTCGAGGACAGAATAAGGTGAACTATTTTCTGTCCGATTAGATTATCACTCCATGCTGGTTGCTGCGCGACCGAGAATGGGGTTGCCAGGCACTTGTAAAACCGTCTCCGCTTCCTACACTGCAGACCGTGAGCCGTTTTCGTCGCTCTGTCTCTCCCGCACCTGTACGGTACGCCCTATGAGTGCGAGAGAGGCGGAGCGACGAAAACGACTCTCGGAGTCTGCTGGTCGAAGAGGGCCAAGTTCCGTGCCGGCTGTGTCGGGACGCGGTCGCGGGCGTTAGCTTACGAGTTTATCTCCAGATAAAAAGGTGGAGCGCGAATTGTTTACTACTGTTGTCTTATTTCATTCCGCTTTCGCTTGCAATCAGTTTTGGACTTCACGACGAAAATGAAATTGGTACGGGGAAGCCACCGATAGTGGGCGGCAATACTCCGAGCTGAAGTGACATCTTTCCCGTGGAGTATCTCCACTCTGCCATTTCTTTTGTGACTGATAGTACGTTTGAAGAACCCTCTTACTTGGTACGCTCGCACCTTCAGTCGCAAGAGAAATGGCCCCGACAACACTCCGAGCTGAAGTGACATCTTGGGCATGGAGTATCTCCACTCCGCTGTTATTTCTTTGGTCGGTGGTAAACCAACTGAACAGTGCACTGTGTGCTCTCTTCCTCCTCTGGGTGGCCAATGAGCTATTTTACGAATAAGAAGAAGAAAAGAAGACGGCTACCCCACCCACCCGCACCGCCCCACTCGGAACATAACAAACTTTTCGAACTTGTTCGAACAAGTGAGGGTTTGTTATGTTCCGAGCTTGTTCGAACAAGTGGGGGTTTGTTATGTTCCGAGCGGGGCGGTGCGGGTGGGTGGGGTAGCCGTCTTCTTTTCTACTTCTTATTCGTAAAATAGCTCATTCCAGGAGAGTCGCTTCTCGTCCTCCTGCTCCGTGTACACCCACAGACGCACCCTCACGAGAATTGTCAAGAGTTTATTAGGGCTGTCCAAGAAGAAATGGACAGCCCCTCCAAAAATTTGTCATAATCATCATCTTCCTGCATGGAGCTGAGAGAGCGGGGCGGGCGTCCTGATGAACAGGCGCCGTATCTGCGGGGCGCGAGGCGCGCGACGCCGAAGACAGGCAGCGCCCTCTGTCGGCGGCCGGCGACAACGGCGACCCTTGCGGCGTGGGCGCAGCGTGAGTGGCGTGTCGCAGCGAATTCCGTGTCTCACGTTGCGTCGAACAGCTACACCGACATAATATGACGAGATTCTATCCATTACTACACTAAATACATTCGACAAAATATCTGCAAGGTTTTCAAGAATTTTCAGCGGCAAGTTTCGAGGTCTGTTGCTGCTGCACCGCCCAAATTTTTCGTTCTTCCAACGCAATTTTCGTTACTGGAACAAAAAATCTTAGTTGGGCCAAAACCAACCGAAACATTGGTTGGACCAACTAATTATTTTTTTTCCGTGCGTTGCAGCAAATTGCTTCCTTGAAGAAATGCCTTTTCAGGAGTGGACACAATCATGCCAGCAGGTGGGTCGTCACTTTGCACCAATACGAATCGGCGTTCGTATCAGGGGACGGCGGCGTCTCTATCAAACACCGCAGAGGCGGTTCGCGACCCTCCCGTCTCAGGATTCTGCCGATGACGCAAACTCCGCGGCCCAGACGAGCCCTCGAGCACGAAGCACCTTTCGCCTGACGTAGAATCGAGTACAGAGCACATCCTCACTACAAACCTAACTGTACACTAAATACGCACTCATAAATGCATGCTTGAAAGTACGTACACCGACGCATACTTGGCCAGGTACACACTTGCAAATGCATGCTTGGAAAGTACACATTTACAAATGCATGCTTTTGGCATTGTCCAAGTTTGTTTGTTTTCTGAGTAGGTCGCCGACCACGTAGTTTCTTTTGGTCAGGAGCTCACTCAGACACTGAAGGCAGTTTTCACGCTGAGACAAATGTCACGTTCTTAGACTATCAGTGAACATCTGGGGTTCTCATCGTCGGGTCCTTGACATTTTTTTCAAGCGCTTAGCCGACCGAGACAGGCCACTCGTAAATTCGTCAAAAGAGTTGGGAGAAAACCCGCGTGATTGCAGAGTGGACCCGCGGGGCTGGCGCTCACTCTCTGCAACTCTCCGGCATGGACCCTCGGACCTTCACCATGCGTCCTGGACCCGTACAAGACCTTCGCGGAGCTGAGGGGGCCAAGATACCGTCTCAAGGGTGGCAAGTCTCCAAGAGGCCCAAGAAGATCATTCAAATCGAGGAATGTCCCGTCTCACTCAGCGGTCTCCCAGTGAGTGATTGCTAAAAAGATATTGCCCCTTAGTCATCCAAACCGTCCATTTTGATGTCAATATAGTACGGCACTTCCTGTCGGGTGGCAATATCTGGGTTCATTGATATTTTGTCACTCTGTGTTTAAAATGAGACTGGCTGGGAGCCTCAAAGTCTCTTGGAAAATAAGGTTACTCAACGCACACGTAAGTTTTCAGTGCGTAGGTTGGTACCCGTCCACTGCCCTTCCCGCCGCTTGCCCTTACAACGAGGCGGCGGCGCCAAGACGCCAGCCACTTGAGTGGGGCCATGGTTATTGTGCGTGGCGGACGGGTTCGGTCACAGTACTGGCGCAGTGCACAGTGGGCCAGACGACCGGCACAGGCGGCCAAAACTCTAGACGCGTTTTGGGCTTCAGTCGCTAAATGGAACTCGAACCGGACGTGTGACCCCATCAATGGATTGCTCTCCGAACGAGGAATCCATTGGTGGAGTCACACGCGCGGTTGGAGTCCTGTTTAGCGACTCTGGAGCTGAAAACGCGTCTAGAGTTTTGGCTGCCTCCACCGGTCTTCTGGCCCACTGTGCAGTGGAGCACTGGGTCAGCGTGGCGAGAAGGCTTAGAGAATCCTCGATCCGCGCCTGCGCCGTCACGTCCTGCAAATACTCTGGTGACGACGGAGGCTGTCTTCTTCGTTCGGCGTATTTGATAGTGTCGTCGCCGTCGTGCGTCTGCTGTGATGGTCGCCACTGATTAGACCGTATCGCCGCACTTCTGCAATAATTATTTCTTTTCCCCCAAATTTTCCATCGGTCAGTTTTTCTGCCTTCGCGCGTTCCAGCCCCGTGTCGTTAAAAATAAAACTGCCCCGTCATTTTGAAAACGATGAGGTCACAGATTCGCCGCCGTCGCACGCGCCTTGCCATTGTGATTCCGTGTTTAGAAGCAGGACGGCGGGGCCCCCCCGGCCGTGCGAGAGAGACGGCGCGACTGATAAGGGCCGCGCTGTGCATACGGTTATCTCAGCTCATTTCGGACGGCGGCCCATGCAAAGTGTCCTCAGTCATGGCTGAGCTGTAGTGGAAGGCGCCACACCGTCAGGACCAGGATCCAAGTGAGTGCACTGCGTCGCATCCACCGGCTGAGCCCAAGCGGCACCCTAGCCTACCACTGTGTCGCGTCTGTGACGGTCAAGGTCATGGATCTCCTCAGGGGAAAACGTCTTCGCGTCTTTAGTGGACAAGTTGGAATAGTATTACTGCCGCCATCTCCAGAGTCAAGCTGGTTCTGTACGTTCTGGCGTGATTTTAAAGAATGGGTTCATTGGGAAACCAATTCGATCTGAATTAATTCAAGGTCAATATATAGCATTTCTTTAACGAATAGTTTTGAGCATTACTGACTAAGAGTAGGATTCTTTGCTTACTTTCGTCTGCGACATTTTGTACGAGACCACATTTGCAATTGAAACAAATCCACAAGATGATGTGGAATTTTGCTTTGAGTTTTTACAGTAGATTTCCTTTACAATTTTTAAAAGACCGGCAAAATCGTCTAACTTGGGGGTGGTCATGGTTACACTGCTGGGTTTTGATCTTCAGGTTTAAAAACATTAAATAGCTAATTTCTTTTGTGGTTTTTACATTTAAAGTTACAACCAACCTGTCACACGTTTATTTTGACTTCATATAAGCCGTTTGACGCATTTCGTTTGACAGACCTGTCAATCGAAGAAACAAGACTGCTCCACCAAATTTGAGCGTTGTGCACTCTGAGAAATGATTTTCCGCAACTGACTTTTGCAGCTATCCCGCTGTGCGAACAAATTTAGATTAAAATTGAAATCAAAGTGCCAGGTCGCTCTTTCACACTCAAAGTCGGCTCTTATTGGCTTCCCGCTAAAAACACGAAAATTTATCGTTTCGGTAAACAAGAGACGGAGGAGAGAGAGCATTTCTAACAACCGAATGAACGAATACTACCAATACATAAATTGTCATTCCACAGTATTTTCCAATTGTTTCGTTTGCTACTTTGTTACTTCCGAAACATGGTTGCTACTCGCAGCTTACTCCCATTGGCGACCCAAAATACGATCGATGAACTGTCATGACTAGGTCATTTACGTGCCAGCCCCAATCTTTCATGGGCATCGGAACGGGGCGCGGGAAGCCTTGAGACAAAACCAATTCACTCTTATCAGCCCCGCGAGTAGAGTGAACAGTCGCCACTTCTTGGAATGCCTTTAAAATGTACCTGGCTGGTCATCTCCTGCGTCGGTTAAAAGATAATTAATCATCGAGTCATAGATTGCGGATTTGAATCTGTTCAGAAAAAAAATGGAGAGGCTGCTTATTCTAATTATCCTTAAAAGTATCGGCACGTTTCTCTAAGCAATCTCTGATCCTCAGGTGAGCTAAGATGGGGGACAACAACGAAAAGCCAATTATCTCGGTGCTTTCATCCAGCGCAGCCAACAATGACTTCGGTGGACCCAACACGTCCAACGGGTGAGTGACACTGGATCATTCGCGACGTCACTAAAATGACTTTGCGCGGGCAGGTGTCTCCGGGACGCCTCGCGGCGTCTCCCGGCGGGTCCGTGCTATCTCATCTCATGATCCAATCACTGGTATCAACCGATTGGTTTCTGACACAGCAAGTCTTTTGGCTGCTCACCATTTCGTCACCGCCACTCGAGACCGCGATAAAACGTGTCTGCCACATTCGTCCAGGGTCGTCCGGAGATGTCTCCGAAGCGCGCGCTATGCACACTCTAAATTGACTGAAATTACTTACAGAGAACTGATATTTGGACTCGTATTTGGACCATTATTCGTTGGCGCAACAATGATTGGTACTTTCCGTTCCAAAAACATTATTTTTCCTGAATAATTTTATGAAATAAATTCATCTTACCTAGAACCTAATTAAAGTTCTAGGTTGTATTTTTTGGTTAGTGAAAAGAAAGTCAGGGCTTCGCTAACAGTGAAAACGGGGAATGCGAGTAAACGAGGACTAAGCGTTTTGGTAAAATGGTCTAAATGTATTTGCAGCCACGCAGCGCCCCGGAAAAAGAAGTCAGGATGTGGAAAGTACGCCGACGCTCTCAAGGTCCTGCTGCCGTGCAGAGGGGCACCTCGGTAAGTTCAACGCACTTTCCCCATTTTGCTCAAGTCCACTGTTGAACTTTGTGAGTATAAGTCTTACAATAAACTGCATCCGTTGGAAGAGAATTTTGCATAAAAAGAAGTGCCCCGTGAAGCAAATAATTTTGAAGCAAAGAAACCATTCTACCCCCTTCCCCTCTTTGTCAATCGGTTTGAAAGTAGTGCAATTATTTTGCCGCGCTTTTCAGCAACAAGAAGAAAATGCCGGCGAACAAGGCAGGCCTCTTCTCCTTCATCACCATCAACTGGCTCTCCAGGATGATGTGGAAGGCCTTCACCACGGGACTCACACAAGAAGACTTCTTCGACCTTGATGTAATGTTTATGATTCATATTCTACCAACAGCACCTTCAGTGTCCGCACTAGCACTGATTCAACGAATGTGACGTCACATTCGTTAGAATGTGAATTTTGTCACGTTCGTTTGAATATGATGTCCGCGATGATGTCACATTCGTTTGAATGTTGGCCCATGCTTAAACGAATGTGACACCCGCATCAGATGGCTCCACGATGGCCGTGTCACGTTCAAACGAATGTGATATCACATTCAAACGAACGTGACAAAATTCACATTCTAACGAATGAGATGTCACATTCGTTGAATAACAGTGAGTTCACTGAGTGACTGACTGACGGCCCTCCATGTTCCAGGATGCCGACGACGCTGCGGAGAGCGCCCGCCGCCTGGAGAGCATCTGGGGCCGTCGCGTGGGCAAGCAAGGGGCTGCGACTTCCCTGGCCAAGGCAGTGTGGCGCTTCTGCAGGACCAGATCCCTCATCGCCATGGTCCTCATGGCCATCTCCATCGTGCTGCAGTTCACCGGACCGGTGAGGAATCAACGAATGTTGATGTATTTCCGCCATGAAAGCAAAAAAAAAAAAAATGCAAAATTCTTTCGGATTCTTTCGCGATTGTTTACAATCTTGTCTACAACGGCTGCGTCTCTCCGTTTCCAGGCGTTCCTGCAAAAGATGCTGCTCGCCTTCATCGAGGACCTCAACCAGCCCCTGTGGCAGGGCCTGCTCATCGTGCTCGGTCTCTTCCTCTCGCAGCTCCTCCGGAACTTGTTCTTCGGCATGGCCTACGTCATCAACATGCACACTGGTAATGGCACGCGATAATTTTTAATGCCCCTCACTGCTGAGATAAAACTCAGGTTTATCCTGGAGGTTAACCCTATCCCTCCTATCTAAATCTAAAGTTTTCTCTGTACGCTTCAAGGATGACATGGACCGCTTTTCTGGAAGCGTCGGGTTACGTCGTCTAATCTTGTCAGTGATATTTTACGGTGTGTGTTGCAGCAACGCGTTTGCAGGGTGGCCTGCAGCACCTGGTGTACAACAAGGTGCTGCGGCTGCGTGCCAGCGACGACAAGGCTCTGGGACAGGTGGTCACCTTCTGCTCGAGCGAGCAGGAACGTATGTTCGACGCCATCCACATGAGCAGCATCACCGTAGGTGAGTCTCCGCTTTTCACTCAAAAAAATATTGTTCGCTCCTGTTGTTCATGAGCAAAGTTCAATGTATTTGAAACCACAAACGTAATGTACAGTTTGACGTGGTTTTACGTAGTTAAATTTCACTCTTAAGTGTGTCTGAGTATGCCCAAAAGCGCACTCAAACTGAGTCCAAAATTGTGACAGTCTTCGCACGTTCATGAAAGTCGATCGTCAGAGACAAACTGTCGAAAATTGTCCAAGAGAACTCTCCGATTGATGAATGGCTTTGTCCCTCGCAGGTTCACCCGTCATGTTCGCGCTGGCCGTGGGCTACTCCGTGTGGCTCATGGGCGCATACGCCCTCATCGGTAACGCCATCATCCTCCTCTTCTACCCGATCATGGTGAGTCCCATCAACAGCCACGGACTGTTAAAATTAAATTGAAGAAAAAAGGCAAAGTCTAAAATGGAAAATGAAAATTCTAGGGTGTGGTGGCCGCTGTGACGAGCTACGTGCGTACGCGCACCGTTCAACTGACCGACAAGCGCATCAACATCATGAGCGAGATCCTCAACAACATCAAGCTCATCAAGATGTACGCGTGGGAGGAGAGCTTCGCCGACAACGTGAAAGGTAAGCCGCTGTGTTCGAAATCGTCACATCCACTGGTAGAACTCAAGCTTACTTTTACGCCTTTCTTCAAGCGTAGTAGAACTACGCTCGGCTTCGAGTGGCTCCGAGCGTAGTTCTCCATTTCGCCCCTCTCCCGCCTATCTAAATGCATGGGAGGATTTCTTCTCTACGCTTGACGTCAAGCGTTAAGTCTTCAATCGTAGTTGTATGCTTGAATGAAGCATACAACTACGCTCCAGTTTTACCAGTGTTCAGACCAACCTTGTTTGTTTGACTCATTTTATATTTTGGAACCGTTTGTCCGTAGGCGTTCGTGAAAAGGAGCGCGTGCAGCTGCAGCGGGCCGCCTTCTTGCAGTCCTTCAGCAGCACCATCTCGCCGTCTATCACCATCCTGGCCGCCGTCGCCACCTTCATCTGCTACTCGTGAGTCGAGATCCACTGTAAAAAATTCCGTACTTTTGTACGGAAATGGTACAGAAAAATATAGTACGGAGGTTCGGAGAAAAGTACGGAACGTTCCGTACTTGCTCCATATGAACCCATGTAAATGGGTACGGAAAAAAAAAGGACGGAACGTTCCGTAGTTGGCAAGTACGGACGTTCCGGGCAAATTATTGACCAGACATGTTCCGTACTTTTTCCGTACTTTTTTCTCACAGTGTCCACTACTCATACACAGTCGTACGACCTCTATTCCATGTCAACAGTTACCAGCTTTTATTTTTGTTTACTCACAGCCTTGCTGGTTACGAGCTGGAGTCCGGAACGGTGTTCACAGTCTACTCCGTGTTCAACGCTCTCCAGTTCACCGTGGCCACCCTCCCCTACGGCATCAAGTGCATCACCGAGGCCCGCGTTTCCTTCCAGAAGATGGAGGTGAGGACACTGCCAAGATTTGTGGCCCCTCGAGGACAAAATCGTAGAATAGGTGGCAAGTTAAACGCAAGGTGTATTGACATTCCTGTCAGAAAAACTACCGTTGAAATCGTCATGGTACTGCCGGATGCAACCAACATGTTTTTTGTTCACTCTACAAATCCAAAAGCGTACATTGTACGCTCTACCTGGAGCATGCCTGGAAGCAAGCTCTAGCTAGCGCGTGCCTGCCAAACATGCACTTGCTATAGTGCATACATGCCAGGTAGAGCGTACAATGTACGCTTTTGGATTTGTAGAGCAGTAATAACGACGCAGTAGACGCCGTTTGTGGTGAACCTTCCTACGGGTTTCGTTCCTCAGCAGACGAATTCACATTCCAGACGATGTTTATGTCGATTCTTCCTTGCAGAAATTCCTGATGAAGCCCGACATGGACACTCACTCCGGCCAACACGTCCCCAAGTACGACTCGGGCAACACGGCCATCCTCATGAACAGCGCCAACTTCGTTTGGGACGACCCGGCCGAGGGCATCGCCAACTCAGGTAGAGGAAAACGAACATGCGGGGAAGATTTCAAGAAAAATTATCCGTAAAAGGGTGCTGGCTGAAAAGAAAAATGTTCTCTTGATTGAACAGCCTTCGAGGACAACAACGTGAACGAGGACGCCGGCAGCGAGAGCCTGCGTAACATCAACCTGACGATTCAGAAGGGCAAACTCATCGGCGTCTGCGGCTCCGTCGGCTCCGGGAAGACGTCCCTGCTCTCCGCCATCACCGGAGACGTAAGTTCTGGGCTGTGTGTGTGTGTGTGTGTGTTGTTATCCTGTGTGTATTTTAGTATGTGTGTATGTTAGTATGTGTGTATGTTAGTATGTGTGTATGTTAGTATGTGTGTATGTTAGTATGTGTGTATGTTAGTATGTGTGTATGTTAGTATGTGTGTATGTTAGTATGTGTGTATGTTAGTAGTGTATTTTAGTATGTGTGTATGTTAGTATGTGTGTATGTTAGTATGTGTGTATGTTAGTATGTGTGTATGTTAGTATGTGTGTATGTTAGTATGTGTGTATGTTAGTATGTGTGTATGTTAGTATGTGTGTATGTTAGTATGTGTGTATGTTAGTATGTGTGTATGTTAGTATGTGTGTATGTTAGTATGTGTGTATGTTAGTATGTATGTATGTATGTATGTATGAGCAAAATATGAAACACAATTGCCTTATTGCGGGAATCTTACCTTTTTTTTTGCTAATTACTGTATGACAGAAAATAGAAATTTCGTGCCCTTTTCCCAAAAAAGCTACTATTGAGTGACTAATTGTGTGGCTCAGATGGTTTGCGTGCGCGGCGACATGGACGTGAACGGCAGCGTGGCCATCGTGACGCAGCAGGCCTGGATCTTCAACGAGACGCTCCGCGAGAACATCATCTTCGGCCTGCCCTTCGACGAGCGCCGCTACCGCGACACTGTGGAGGTGTGCTCGCTACAGCGCGATCTGGAGCTGCTGCCCATGGCCGACATGACCGAGATCGGCGAGCGCGGTTCCAACCTCAGGTACGCCAGCTTCATGTTTCTATAAACTAATAGAAGTGGTCATATCTCTTTGGGTGTGGACCGAGGGGGAAATCACTCGCGTAATAGTCGGGTCACCGATACCTAGTATTACACGTAGTAATAGCGTAATAGCCATTTTTTTTTTAAAATTTCCCTGTTTAGAGTCTGATTTTAGCCTAAATCTGGATATTTTCGAGCGTAATAAGCCTTCTGTAATAGCATAATAGAACGTAATAGGGAGTAGTCGGGTCACAGCTTTTAAGAGTGATTTCTCCCTCGGCGTGGACAAGGGGAAAAGACTAAAAAAATTGTATCCCAAAATTCACAAACAGTCTTGATTTTTTGTCAAATTTCTTTAAAGTTCATGAAATTGGGTCGTAAAGCTAAGCAATCCTCTCGAAACAAGTGAAGTTCATATCGAAATTCATAAGAATTTGGCTCCAATTCACTGAATTTGAGCCAAAATTAATGCGGAATTCAAAAATGAATACTCTGGCATTAAATTTTATTTCACCTTTCGGTGTGGACAATCTCTATGTAGTGTTATGGGAGAGACGTCTGAAGGCTGGGCCACTGCAGACTTACTTTATGAACTCCATAATCTATCCCAACTTTTATCCCATCCTTCTTCAGTGCTTTCCCAACCAGCCCAGCCCCCTGCCCTAACACGGGGTGCAAAGCGCCTGCTGAGCTCGGGTTAGGCTCGAAAGGCACGTCGCGCGGGCTTGCCTACCCTCTCTCTCGCTCGGGCAAAACAAAAAGTTACATAGTTCATAAGAATCGTGGTATGAGCACAATTCCGGGAAAACGAAAGCCTTTTAAAAATCGAAAACTCAACGCCCTCCCTTGCAGTGGTGGGCAGAAGCAGCGTGTCAACCTGGCCCGCTCCGTGTACGCCAACAAGGACATCTACCTGCTGGACGACCCGCTGAGCGCCGTGGACGCGCGCGTCGCCAAGCACATCTTCAACAAGTGCATCAAGGGCAAGCTGAGTGGCAAGACCGTCCTGCTAGTCACGCATGGTATTCAGGTGAGCAAGATAACACAACTTTGAGAATGTGCACTGTAACTCTAAAAGTGTGGACTGAGTATACACGTGGAGGACGAAAGTGTGCGCTGGGTGTCCTCATAGTTCGAACGTCAGCGTGTCTCTCTCGCCCACACCCAAAATAAAATAATTCCAGCCAAATTTTTACATTTAAATTCATCAAACATAGAAAATTTACTAAAGTTCTTTAAAATTCATCGAAATTTGACTGAAATTCATCGAAATTTGACTAAAATTCGTTGAAATTTGACTGAAATTCATTGATATCCGACTGAAATTCATTGAAATTTGACTGAAATTCATTGAAATCCGACTGAAATTCATTGAAATTTGACTAAAATTCATTGAAATTCGACTGAAATTCATTGGATTTGTACACCGAAATTCTCAGTGATTTCCCCTTGCCCACACCAGCCACCTTATCTCACCTATCTCTCCTTTCCTTCCGGTCCAGTTCCTGGAGGAGTGCGACGAGATCCTGTACATGAAGAACGGCGTCATCTCGGAGCGCGGCACGCACGCCGAGCTCAAGGCCCTGGAGGGCGACTACGCGCACATGCTGTCCTACGACCAGAACCGCGACAAGGAGAAGGACAAGAAGGACGAGGAGGTCAACGTGGCCGACCTGGACGAGGAGCCGCCCGTCGGTAAGACAGAGACAGACAACATGTTGAAGTTTGCCTACCTTTCAGGCGGCTATCTAAAGAGGCGCACAGGGGGCCAGAATACCGGCGGAGGCTTTCGAAATCCCAGACGCGTTTTGAGCTTCAGAGTCTCTAAACAGGGCTCGAATCGAACGTGTTGCCCCATCAATGGATTGCTCTCCGAACGAGGAATCCATTGGTGGGGTCGAATGCCCTTTAGTGACTCAGGAGCTCAAAACGCGTTTGGACGGCGTTTGGATTTTGCCGACGGCGCCGGTCTTCTGGTCAACTGTGGGGCGGTGGGGGCAGTTGTCCTTTTGCCCCTCTAGATCCCAGCTGGGTCGCAGCCCGAAATGTAACGACTGTTCTCCTTTGCAGACGTCGCCGGAGGCACCCTGACCGCGGCGGAGGCCCACAGGGCCATGGGTGCCAAGGCCTACATCGAGTACTTCCGGTTCTGCGGCGGCGTCTGCATCATGGCCATGCTCTTCATCCTCATCCTCGCCTTCGTCCTCTCGCAGCTCTTCGCCGGACTGTGGCTGCAGATCTGGCTCGACATGGGCGACGGCAACGGAGTGCGTTTGATTTCGCTGTCACTGATAAATTCCTTCAAAGAGCGTTCGAGCTAAGGAAACGGCGACTTCGCAGCCTATATGAAGACATTTGTTTGAAGAACAAACGATTTCCATAGCAGGCTGTGAAGGCACCGTTTCCTTTGCACTACATAGAACGTTTTTTTGTACAGAATTTTCAGTGTGCAAGTTATCTGTATTTATGCGTGTGAAGAGTCAACTAACTTGTTCTTTCTCCCGATTCCCCCAGGGCACGAGCGTTCTGAAGAACCCCAACCTCCAGCTGTACCAGATCATCTACGGCATCTCCTTCTTCCTCATGATGATCACCGGCAGCATCAAGGGCTTCGGCTTCGCGCGGCAGCTGGTGCTGGCCTCGTCCAGGATGCACGACACCATGTTCAGGAAGGTGATGCGCTGCCCCGTGGCCTTCTTCGACGTGACCCCCGTCGGCCGCATCCTGCAGCGCTTCTCCAAGGACATGGACGAGCTGGACGTGAGGATCCCCTACTACCTGGAGTACGTCGCGCAGGGCATGCTCACCTGCGTCGGCCAGATGCTCATGGTGTGCGTCATGTACCCCGTCTTCTCCGCCGTGCTGGCCGTCGCCGTCGTCATCTTCGGCTTCCTCGAGGTACGCCCACTCGCTCGATGGCCCCTATTGAAAGAAGCCTATCTGAGTGTTTCCGGGAGAAGAAGTCTATCTTCCCGTTACCGCACTACAAAATCCACTGTGTCCTTAGTATACATCTATAGGAGTGTACTTGGTAAGTACACATCTATAGGAGTATACTTACCAAGTACACATCTATAAGAGTATACTTAGGCAAGTATCGATAAGAGTATACTTAGGCAAGTATCGATAAGAGTATACTTAGGCAAGTATCGATAAGAGTATACTTAGGCTAGTATCGATAAGAGTATACTTAGGCTACTATCGATAAGAGTATACTTAGGCAAGTATCGATAAGAGTATACTTAGGCTAGTATCGATAAGAGTATACTTAGGCTAGTATCGATAAGAGTATACTTAGACAAGTATACTCCTATGGATGCGTGCTTGGCAAGTACACTCCTATAGATGTATACTAAGTACACAGTGGATTTTGTAGTGCGTGTACAAAAGCAGATTGGTTTCGGGAGGCCTCAGAAATCGTCATATTTAAATGTCGGATGATTTGACCTTCAAATATGACGATTTCTGAGACATAATTGAGGCATAATAGGGTACTTTCGTAGATCCCTGAGCCGGAAGCACACAGACGCCATGTTGACGGAAGTAGATCCAAACTTGACATGGGAAAGAGACGTTCGTCAAAGGTATCGGCCACACTTGAACAGAAACAGTCGTTTGATACTTGTTTGCAGTGCATATGTGTTTCGCGAGCAATATTTGTACAGCTCGGCTATAGTTTTGGATCCGAAGAGAGGTTAGTTTCCGGCCAATTTGGCGTCTGCTGGTCTGCTTGCTTCCGGTTCAGGATTCAACGAAAGTACCCTATTTTAATGCATTTTTTTCACCAGTGGCCTCAAAAGTCTGAGCTCTGTTTTCAAGGTTAAGAGAGTGGCCTTTCATTTTCCCGCGACTGTCCACTGACGCCGTCCGTGCCTTTGCAGGTGTGGCTGAACCGCGGCCTGCAGCAGAACAAGAGTCTGGACAGCATCCGCAAGGCGCCCGTGCTGACGCACCTGTCCTCCACCATGTCGGGCCTGAGCGTGATCCGCACGTACGGGCGGCAGGACGTGCAGCTGCAGCGCTTCCGCCGGCGCCTCAACCACTCGCTGGCGTCCGACCTCATCTACCGGTCCTCCGTGCGCTGGTTCACGTTCCGCATGGACATGATCTGCGTGACGCTCGTGGTGCTCACGGCGCTCGTGTGCGTGCTGCTCAAGGGCGACGCGTCCTCGGCCAAGAGCGGCCTGGCGCTCAGCAGCGTGTTCGCCGTGTGCAACGTGATCCCCTTCGTGATGCAGATGGCCTCCGAGCTGCAGGCCCGCTTCACCTCCGTGGAGCGCGTGCTCGAGTACACGTCCGGGCTGACGGAGGAGGCGCCCCGGCGCATCGCCAAGAGCCCCAAGCCCGACAAGTGGCCCGTCAAGGGCGACGTGCTCATGGAGGAGGTGGAGCTGCGGTACCGCGAGGGGCTGCCCCTCGTGCTGCAGAAGGTCAACGCCAACATCATCGGCGGGGAGAAGGTGCGCACCGCGGCACAGTGGGCCAGAAGACCGGTGGAGGCGGCCGAAATTCTAGACGCGTTTTGAGTTGCAGAGTCGGGAAACGGGTCTCGAACCGAACGTGTGACCCCACCAATGGATTCCTCGTTCGGAGAGCAATCCATTGGTGGGGTCACACGTTCGATTCGAGTCCCATTTAGCGAGTCAGGAGCTCAAAACGCGTCCATCGGTCTTCTACACTGTAAGAAAATACCACAACAAAAGTACACACTGGCAAATTTTTTTATCAGGAATTTATTGTACTTTCAAAGTACAACAATTGTTGTACAAAGTACAATGGAACCGGGCTGACGAGTGCTGGTCTCCCTGTGGTTTGTACAATTTTCGTTGTACTTTATAAAATCCCTGTTGTACTCTAATTGTACAATTTTCGATGTACTTTTGTTGTACTATTCACACTTTTTCTTGCAGTGTAGCCCACTGAGCGCGGGAAAACCATCGATAAAATTCTGTAATTTTCGAGTGAAGCCGAACAGGACCGAGACTGTCATGCCTTTCCTTCTCCTTCCCGCAGATCGGCGTGGTGGGTCGCACTGGCGCCGGCAAGTCTTCGCTCATCAACACGCTGCTGCGCTTCCAAGAGCTGGCGGGCGGCCGCATCCTCATCGACGACGTGGACATCGCCAAGATCGGCCTGCACGACCTGCGCTCCTCCATCGCCATCATCCCGCAGGACCCCGTGCTGTTCGAGGGCACCATGAGGTTAGCAAGGCCGCTTGAAAAATAAATGTATCTGACAATGAAAAAAAAAGGCCGATATTATAACGCTGGAAAAGCTTTCCCGGCGTGTATATAATGAAAATCTCGTTATTTGCACGCTGCGTGTATGTTAGTGGCTTTTCACTTTATAAACGCTGCGTGTCAATAATCACTTCGAAAAAAAAATTTCTATGAAGAATTTTTGCGTTGAAATCGCGCCGTAATCACTGAAGCATGGCTTAAATTTAATTGAGAAACATTAATGGTATAATGATCTGTTATGGAACAAGTTTGCTATTGCAGAGTCTCTTCCCTTGACTCAGTGCTTTTTTTTCGGATTATTTGCAATTGTTGCTCCTTTTTCACAGCTAACATTCACCTGACCCTCGTTCCAGGTTCAACCTCGACCCCTTCGAGGACTTCTCCGACGAGCGCATCTGGGAGGCCCTGGAGAAGTCGCACATCAAGGACAAGGTGTCCCGAGAGGAGAAGCAGCTGCTGACCCCCATCACTGGGGGCGGCCAGAACCTGTCCGTCGGCGAGAAGCAGCTCATCTGCCTCGCCAGGGCTGTCCTCAGGAGAAATAAGGTACACTGTGAGAAAAAAGTACGGAACATGTCTGGTCAATAATTTGCCTGGACCGTCCGTACTTGCCAACTACGGAACGTTCCGTACTTTTTTCCGTGCCCATTTACATGGGTTCATACGGAGCAAGTACGGAACGTTCCGTACTTTTCTCCGTACCTGCGTACTATATTTTTCTGTACAATTTCCGTACAAAAGTACGGAGTTTTTTACAGTGTAAGGTCACTGCACACGACAGTTGTCAACTTGCAAAGTGCACGAGTACATGTAGACAGTATTAAATTTGTAGTGGTGGCGTCGTAGCGTTGCTGGGAGCGTCCAAGGAGTCGGCAAAGCCGACGGACACTCTCTGGCGAGCGCGTAGTGAGCCAGAAGACCGGCGCGGCGCAGGCAGCCAGAACTCTAGACGCGTTTTCAGCTCCAGAGTCGCCAAACAGGACTCCAACCTAACATGTGACCCCACCAATGGATTCCTCTTCCAGAGAGCAATCCATTGGTGGGGTCAAACGTTCGGTTTTCGAGTCTCATGTGGCTACTCTTGAGCTCAAAATCCGTCCGGGATTTTTACCGCCTCCACCGGTCGTTTGGCCCACCACTGTGGAGCGTTAGAGCGTGGCAGTGACTGTCCCCTCGTTGCAGATCCTCCTCCTGGACGAGGCCACGGCCTCCGTGGACGTGGAGACGGACTTCCTGATCCAGCGCACCATCCGCGAGGCCTTCCACGACTGCACCGTGCTCACCATCGCCCACCGCCTGCACACCGTCGCCACCTACGACCGCGTCATGGTCATGGACGCCGGCAAGGTACACTATCATAATTTGCAACCACTCCTTGACGAAATAGCTCGGGTGAAACTAAGGCGTAACCTTGCACCTTTCTCGAAGCGGAAAAGAGCTCACTCATTAAGTGACTTCGTAGTGTTTTTGTGCATACCGTTTTCACAAAATTGAAATTGAAAATGCGTGAAACGCACGACTTCATGAGCAACAACGCACTTTTTCGTGCTTGTTGCTCACAAAATCGTGCATTTTAAAACGCACGCAAAATTTTGTGCAATACTTATGCACAAAATAAACTTATATCCTAATTTGGTGTGCACGCGCTCCTTTCTTCATCTCAATGCCTCAGGGTGCCTTGAAGAAGCTTAGTCGTACGTTTCAAAAAGGGCGCAAGGTCTTCAAGCGTATTAGTTCTATGCTTGAATGAAGCGTAGAACTACGCTTTAGTTTTACCGGTATTTAAAACGATTATTAAAAGAAAGTGACGCAGCAGTTGTACAGCGCCAAAATTAAAGTAACATTAACTCTTTTCCCGTTCTTATCACAACCGATGGGTCTGTTTAATCCAGGTGATCGAGTTCGACACTCCAACAAATCTGCTCAACGATACCAACTCCGTCTTCAGACAAATGTCGGACGCCGCCGGCGGAGTCAGTGTGGAAAATTCGTCATGAAGGGACTGTCCTCCTTAGATTAATGTATTAATTTATTTGTGTGAAGTACAAAGTAGCTCGGTCATCTCCGCTCGTGTTAAACGTATCACTAAGTCCGTCATCCAGCGAGCTTGATTCTGTTTGACGTGTCAGGGACTTTTCAACAGATACCCTTGACTAACGCTAAAAATATAATGAGATCGTCATGACGACGGTTTTGAAGGTCCTGTCGCCTTCACCAGAGTTTGTCTCCTTTTTGGGAAGTCAAGTGATACGGTATTTGATGTTATCGTCAGTTCCTAACAAACACAGGTCACAAATGTATGATTTTGAAATTTTAAACTAAAGAAGGCATCGAATTAAACTGTCGGTAGCTCAAGATTTAAGCAAGCGGCCGAGTAGTATTGTTTCTAGCCTATTTCGAAACGAGTCTAAGTGCAGTGAAGCAACTAACATTGTCCACAACAGCATTGTCAGATCTCATTCATTCAGCGAACCTGTGATAAGTTTGTGTTTGAAAGGTCCGTATTGGGGATGCCACTAAGTATTGCATCCCATGGAATGTAATGTATAGTGATAAATAAAGCTATAACCACTCACGAATGAGCGGTGCTTCTTTCCTTGAACCGCTCCACTTATGACAGAGGTGCGAACCGAGCCCTGCAGCCTCGACGCCTTGAGCAAGGTCTCTGTCACACAGCAATGGGCGCTGCCAACCTGACGAGAAAGAAACTGCCCGGCTTGTCGGCAGACAACACAACAACACCACGGTCCCAACTCGGAGTATTTTCGATAAAACCTTTTCGCTCCGTCAATAACGTGTTGCGTCAAACTAAATATTGATGGGCGTCCACTGTCCGTGCCATATTTGTGCATGTAATCCATACACTATGAAATAACAAATAAAAAGGTCTCGCTTTGTCGTTGCAGCGACGTTGGCAACGCGTTCGGCAACGTAGCGCGGCAGTCACTCCGCCGCTTCGAGGCGGGGCAGTCCGTTTGACGCAATGAGCGAGGCACGCGGCAAGCCCGGCCTGTTCCGGCGACTCAGCTTTCGACGCAGGTAAACGATACCTACTAGTAAAGAAAGACTCAATTGTGGCGAGGCGCTGAGAAAATACTCAGTTGTGGCGGCCCATTCGAGAAAGACTCAGTTGCTGCTGGATTCCTATCTAACTGAGAAAACTCGTCCAAAGCAAACCCTAAATGCTCGTGGACGCTTCGTACATATCACGGTTCATTCATCTCCTGTGGGGAATCCCAGGGGAAATCACCTGAGATTATCAGGAATATCGGTAAAGTGAGCCATAACATATATAACCAATGGTGCCCGAAAAAGTGTCAGAAGTCAATAGGGAGTGCTCCAGTACAACATACTCCAATTTGCGTCATTTTATGCTGGAAAACCATGATAAGCCATAGCGATTTTTTAACAAAAATGGTCGACTACCTCCGACTTGTCTGGAATTCATATGGAACGTTTCTATAGGTCATAGAAAGAGATGCCTGGTGCCCAATGGCCTTTCACACATTTTATTTGGTGTGAAAATAGCTTTTCCGAGGCGCCAGTTGAGCTCCGGTGCGGTGAAGAGATGATGGGTGGCCTAACTCACCGGCGCAATGCTCAAATAGTTTCAGTTTTTCTGTCGAAAAAATGTTAAGGGACGAAATGGTCGCCGAAAGAGAGTCAGGAGTCTTGAGGGAATGCTCCAGCACAACATACTCGAATTTGGGCCATTTTGAATTTCTTGGCCAAAACGTCAAAAATGGTCGACCATTGTCTGAAATGCATATGGAACGTTGCTATGGATCTAAGAAACAGAAGACCGGCGCCCAATAGTCTTTGACGCATTCTATTTGGCGTGAAAATGACTTTTTCAGTGAAGCTAGTTGTGGTAGAGAAGCTGTGGACGGTGGGTTGCATACCCACGCGGCGCAGGCCCTAAGCAGTCCAGTTTTACGCCAGAAAAAGACCGTTTATGGCCAAAATGGGTCTCGAAATAGTGTCAGGAGTCTTGAGGGAGTGCTCCAGCACAACATACTCCGATTCGAGCCATTTCATTTTTTGCCAAAGACGTTTAGAAACCATGATTGTATCCTTAGCATTTTTTGGCGGAAATGGTCGACCACCTCCGATCTGTCTGAAATTCACTGGGAAATTTGCTTCAAGGCTAGGAAACAGATGCCCAGTGCCCAATGTTCCTTGACACATTTTACTTGGTGTGAAAATGGCTAATTTTGTGACGACAGTTGGCAAATAGGGTGTGCACGATGGGTTGCCTACCTCCCGGCGCAATGCTCCAATAGTCTTAGCATCGCTAGAAAAAGACTGTTAAAAGACTGTTTAGGGCCAAAATGGTTCTTGAAGTAATTCGAGGAGTCTGGAAAGAGAGCGCTAGCACATCGTTCTCAAATACGGGCAATTTTTCGAAGTCTTTTGAAATCGTATGAAATGTTGTGAGGTGGGCACAGTGGAATCCAGTGCTCTCCAACATGGGTGGTTGCCGCTTTACAGAACTTACCTCATCATTAAAGAAATGGAGTCCCTTTTTTCTCTAGGCATTTTGAGTGCTGTATTTGTGCAGTTTCGTTCGCTTCTTGTAAGCCCTCGTCTGAATTTTCAGGCACATACTAAATTACTACGTAGTTACTTTGTGTATAGTTTTTGCACAAAATTGATCATGCGAGTGAATCGTACGAATTCATCCGCAACAACGAACACTTTTATGCTTAGTCACGCACAAACTCGTGCATTTTAAAAGGCATGCACAATTTTGTGCAAGGCTCACGCAATTACAAAGTATTTCAAAGAGGAACAATTTTCCGCTTTTCCATCTCGGCACGTCGTGTTGTTTGTCTGAAGGAGGCCGCGGTCGCCTCCAGTGCCTGACGACGCCCGCGCCGCCGCGGCCCAGGGAGGACCTGCCGCCGACTTGCCACTCACCTCGGTGACGCCGCCCCCTCGGCCGCCCCCCACACCCACGCCCACCTTGACGTCCAGGAGCACGTCCATGTCCACGCTGGACGTCGCCCTGGCCGGCCGTCCCGGCGACCTCAACGCCGGTGTCCTGCAGGACTCCACGACGACGCTGGGAGCCAAGTGCTGTCGGGAGCACGAGGACGCGGCCTCGGACAGGGGCCTGGATAGCAGAGCCTCCGACAGGGCCCTGGATAGCAGAGCCTCGGACAGGGGCGTGGAGAGCACGACCTCCGACAGGGGCCTGGAGAGCAGAGCCTCCGACAGAGGCTTGGAGAGCACGGCCTCGGTTTCCGTATCAGAGGAGTCTCAGGAGCACGAAGGGTCAGGTGAGTGGATGGAAAATGGAAGCATTCAAGCGAGGGGGCAACCACTCGCTAAATCCGGTGTACACTTGCTTGGACGAAATCTTACGCGAAATCCGTAGAAATCTCGTGAAATCCCTCCGAAATCTGCTCTACAAATCGAAGAGCGTAATTTTTTGTGCTCTAACTGGAGCATGCCTGCAAGCACGCTCTAGCTAGCGCATGCCTGCCAAGCATGCACTCACTAGTGCATACATGCCATGTACACGCTTCCCGATGCAGGCAACTCCCTATCCCTTATGCACTAGACGCATGCCTCAGCGTGTACATGGCACGTATGCACTAGTAAGTGCATGCTTGGCAGAATGCGCTAGCTACAGCGTGCTTGCAGGCATGCTTCAGCTACAGCATACAATGTACGCTCTTCGATGTGTAAAGTGGGAAAGTCTCGCGAAATTCCATCAAAGTCTGGTGAAATCTCGCGAAATCTCATCAAAATCCCATAAAAGTCCCGCACAGTCTGGCATCATTTTGGCGCGAAATCCCTACCTTTGAAGAATCCTGTGAACGAAAAAATTTCAAGTGGTTACCCGCTAACATTCAAGCGCAGACCCGAGGGGGTATGCGCTCTCTGAACCTGTGTACCGACTATTACGCTATTACGCTCTATTACGCCACAAATTAATCGGAATTTAGCTAAAAACGGCCTAAAACACACCAAAATTGATAAAATTTTGACAATTTCGGCTATTACGCGACTATTACGCGTATTATTACGCGTGCTATTACAGATAGAGTGAACCGACTATTACGCGAGTGCATACCCCCTCGCGCAGACCGCAGAATGCACGCTGGACTGCACGCTGCCGTGAACTTACTTTTCTCAGCCTCGAGGCGCCGGTCGTCCGCGGCCGCCCTGGCCGAGCTGAACCGCGTGCTGCTGTCGGGACTGGAGTGCCCGGTGTGCTACACGGCCATGGCGCCGCCCATTCGGCAGTGCCTGTTCGGGCACTCGGTGTGCGCGCGCTGCGAGGCGCGGCTCGCGCGCTGTCCGACGTGCCGCGCCGCCTTCCTGGCCGCGCCCAACGCCACCCTCAACGCCATCGCCGTGGCGGTGCGCCTGCCCTGCCGCCACCGTGGCTGCCGCCAGCACCTGGCGCTGGCCGACAAGGCCCGTCACGAGGACCACTGCCCGCACCGGGAGTTCGCCTGCCCGGACGCGCCGCCGCACTTGCGCCTGGAGGGTGAGTGGGTGGCACGCTTCAGATTTCCTTTTCTGGAAAAGTTGGGATCTAATGTGATGACTAACGTTTCAGGCATCCTGAAAGGTGAACACAACAACGGTTAGAGACAATAATCATCAAGCGAGGGATTTGATCATTGGCTGAGCGATAGCGAAGCCCTTGCCGTGTTTGGGCGCGCTGAAAAGTGACTGGTCGTGAGTCTGTCTGTGACTTTGTACTCACCAACGATTCTCAGCAACTACAGTAGCTATAGTTTCAAGATTTCGTATTTAACGTCACCTTAGTACCCCCCAACACGAGTTTGTTTCAAATCGTTGTTTAGTATCGTTTGAAATATTCAAAACATACTTTTGAATCAGGTTATTAGCATGGTTAGGTTGGCAGCACTCAGCACTCACGAATTTCTCATACCTGCGGCCGCGGCTCTCAAATACGGGACAGAAGCAAATAAGCAAATAAAACAAAATAACGAGCAGAAGGGTTTGGAAATGAGATCGGCCATAGTTTTTCCACATTCTAGAATGATTAAAACCCTTTTAGGGTATCAACACAGCGAAATATGGAGAATGGCCGTGAAAATGATTTACGTGTTTCGTTCCCCTCTCCCCCCTTCCCCTTTCGAGGGGAATCTTCTTCAGGTCAGTGCACTTTGACAGAGCAGTGTAAAAAGAATGTTTTTATTTTGACCTTTTGTATTGTGGGCATCTACTTGTTTCATTTTCTATAGTGTCATCCTCTTTTTTTTTAAATTCTCATAGTAGAGGAAATCAGGGAAATGCAAATAACTTGTGTTGAAATTAGCAGGCATACTTAGTTTGGACTCGAGAAATACATTCTATTGCAATGCTGCAAGCTGACAAGAGTGCAAAAGTACTAACATGTGTTTATTAATAGAATCAATGTATGGTTGTGTATATTTAATCCTAATAGAGTTTGAATTGATATTGGGTTCAAAGAGACGACTCAGGTTTTGAGCGGTGAGTGAATTAGTGAATGGATTTAATGAGACGATTCCTTTCACTTCACTGAAGTTAATATAACTGGTACTACTCAGTATTGCATACCTGAGTAAGATAAATTGTGTCGGTTCATTAAGCCTTGGGTAGCCTTGGCATTGGACTCTATATGACGAATCACTGGATTTGACAATAATTGGTCCCCGTTAACTGGTTCAGATCAGCCTACCCTAAACTGACTCTCTTAATATTAACTGTGATAACGTATGCCAATCAATATTGTTTTATTCACTGGTTCACAATGAAAGAATGAAAAAATGTTTCATAGATATTACTTAAAAAATTGAGAATTCATTAGTTAAAAAAAAAGAGATATCGAATAGTGACCCAATCATACGAGTAATCAATTAAGCGATTCAATGCTGGCAATTGAATTTTACTCGACTGAGGGATTCACATTGGTGTGGCATCAGGGAATTGGTGATGACAGGGGTGCTTCATGAAGACAGTGTAGGAATGTACAGAAATTGAGTCTAGATAGTTGTTTGTAGATTTCAGTGTACTAGTCACAAAAGCTACATTTATTTCAATGCCAAACCTACACTTTCACCTAGAGCTACGCAATTTGGGGCAAAACTTTCTAATTTGAGAGTCATGCGTTTCCCTGCAGTTTTCAGTGCGCTGACTTCAATATTGACTTCTAAATTTTCCCCAGACCCAAAATTTTAACCCATTTTGGGTCAAAATTTTTTTAAAATTTAATTGCACATTGATTCTTGCAGTTTTTTGAGTGCTGATAGCAAAAATCACTTCCATTTAGACATCAGACTTATATTTTCATCCGAAACGAGGTCATTTTGGACCAAAATTTTCAAGTCGAGTCTTATATTATTTCCTGCAGTTTTTGGTGTGCTGAACTCAAAAATGACTTCCAAAATTTTCCCAGACTCACACTTACCCGAAATTTTTACCAATTTTGGACCCAAAATTTTTTAAAACGAGTTTGACATTGATCCCAGCAGTTTTTGGTGTGCTGATAACGAAAATCACTCTCATTTCGACTCCAGACTTATATTTTCATCCCAAATTAGGTCATTTTTGGGCCAAAATTTCAAGTCGAGTTATATTGTTTCCTGCAGTTTTTGATGTGCTGAACTCAAAAATGACCTTCAAACTTTTCCCAGACTCACATTTAACCGAATTTTAACCCATTTTGGACCAAAATTTTTAAATCGAGTTTGGCATTGATCCCAGCAGTTTTTGGTGTTCTGATAACGAAAATCACTTCCATTTGTACCCCTGGTCTAAAGTTCACTCAATATGAGTCCTTAAGATGCACATTTCGTCTTCTCAAGCAAAGTCCAAAGTGCACAAACCATGTCAATTCGCATCGCTCAGCCACACTACGCGCCCAGACTAAACGGCGCGTACCCCTAGTTTTAATTTATTCATATTCAAGGCAAATGCGGCAGTCATGAACTTAACACATAAAGGAGTAAGATCATTCCGAATGGCCTTCAACATGGACCAACTCATACATTATATCCCCTGTTTCAAACAGTGCGGTAGAAAGACCCATCTGAAAGTGTTCGAAGATGTACTGCACAGTAAATTGAAATGGCAGAATCTGTAGTGGTCTTAGAGCCTTAAATCGCAGAAACCGACAGGTAAATAGATCCGGGGCGGTTTTGCATCAAAACCGCCCACGGCAAACCCATTCTGCACACAGGCGACGGAATCCGTGCACTCGCCACGGAATCCGGACAACACTGCACCATAATCGTCAATTGCGATTCGCTCCACCTCGCGACTCCGAGACTTGTCAATGCAAGAAAAAGTATGCACACTCATCAAAATATGTAAATAATGTCCAAAACAACAAAACCGTCTAGAGACACAGTGAGGTTTGGTTGGCCAGCGAGACCGTAACCCCGTAGCAGTTTCTGTGAGTCCATTCCAGTTTCTGTGACTACCAAATTCAGAATCATTTACTGACAGTTTCTGTGCCGAACCGTAACGGATTTTGCCATTTCAATTCACTGTGCATGCCCAGTGGCTGCAGACTCCTTCACGATTTTCGCAAAAACAGGAGGCTACCTGTTATGGGTTCGGATGTGATAGTCCGTTTGCCGAACCTTTAACAATGCAAACTGAGCACTCGAAAGGCTTGTCACCAGTTTGGGTTCGAAGGTGCGTCCGAAGGTCACCTGAGGTAGTGAGCATTTTCTTGCAAACTGAGCAGCACTGCGGCAATATGGGTTAAAAGGTGCAACCGAAGGCCACCTGAAGTATAAACATTCTTTTACAAAGTGAGCCCTCGAAAGGCCTCTTACCCGAGGGGTTACCCACTCGGTACTTGGGCGTACACACGATTCCGGATTCCCGCGATTCCTGAACCAATCTTGCATAAAAGGAGAGGTTTTTGAAGATTTTTCTTACCTTCTGAGTGTTCTTACCTTCTGATTCTATTACATATCCCTCTCCATTGAAATTTTTAAGATTTTCGATAAAATTTTGAGCAAATTACGAACGATTCCTGGACTGAGTGTACACACGATTCCCGGAGTGGGTAACCCCTCGCTCTTACCAGTGAGTGTTCGGATATGTACCCCGAGATCACCTGCTTGAGAGCACCTCTTATTGCACACAGTGCACTAAAATGTTTATTCCTGTAAATAAGTATAAAGATGTGCCATCAGAGAATTCCGCTGACTGAACGATTTACCGCACTCTGTGCACCTGAAAGGCTTTTCCACGGTATGACTTCGGCCATGGATTTTTAAAAGATGTACATGTGTGAACTTCTTATTGCAAACTACACACTCGTAAGGCTTCTCATCAGAATAGGTTCGAAGATGTGTCTTGAGATGAGCAGCTTGGCGAAAAGTCTTCTTGCAAATCGAACATTCAAAAGGCTTCTCACCAGTATGGATTCGAAGATGCGTCTTGAGATGACCAGCTAGGCGAAACGTCTTGTTGCAAATTGTGCATTCAAAAGACTTCTCACCAGTATGGATTCGAAGATGCGTCTTGAGATGAGCAATTTGGCGAAAAGTCTTGTTGCAAATCGAGCATTCAAAAGGCTTCTCACCAGTATGACTTCGTCGATGCACCTCGAGAGTACAAGAGTGGCTAAACGTCTTCTTACAAATTGAGCATTTAAAAGGCTTCTCACCAGTATGGGTTCGAAGATGCGTCCTGAGAGTACTTGAGATGCCAAACGTCTTGTTGCAAATCGAGCATCCAAAAGGCTTCTCACCGGTATGACTTCGTCGATGCACCTCGAGAGTACAAGAGTGGCTAAACGTCTTCTTACAAATTGAGCATTTAAAAGGCTTCTCACCAGTATGGGTTCGAAGATGTGTTTTGAGCTCAGAAGTTCTGCCAAACATTTTGTTGCAAATCGAGCATTCAAAAGGCTTCTCACCAGTATGGCTTCGAAGATGTTCCTTGAGATAACCAGCTTGGCAAAACGTCTTGTTGCAAATTGTGCATTCAAAAGACTTGTCACCAGCATGGATTCGAAGATGTGTTTTGAGGTCAGAAGTTCTGCCAAACATTTTGTTGCAAATCAAACATTCAAAAGGCTTCTCAGCAGTATGGGTTTGAAGATGCGTCTTGAGAGTACTTGAGTGGCCAAACCTCTTGTTGCAAATTTTGCATTCAAAAGGCTTCTCACCGGTATGACTTCGTCGATGGACCTCGAGAGTACAAGAGTGGCTAAACGTCTTCTTACAAATTGAGCATTTAAAAGGCTTCTCACCAGTATGGGTTCGAAGATGTGTTTTGAGATGAGCAGCTTGGCGAAAAGTCTTGTTGCAAATCGAGCATTCAAAAGGCTTCTCACCAGTGTGGGTTTGAAGATGCCTCGTGAGAGTTCTTGAGTGGCCAAACGTCTTGTTGCAAATTGTGCATTCAAAAGACTTCTCACCAGTATGGATTCGAAGATGCGTCTTGAGAGAAGAAGCTTGGCGAAAAGTCTTGTTGCAAATCGAGCATTCAAAAGGCTTCTCACCAGTGTGGGTTCGGAGATGCCTCTTGAGAGTACTTGAGTGGCCAAACGTCTTGTTGCAAATCGAGCATTCAAAAGGCTTCTCACCAGTGTGGGTTCGAAGATGCCTCTTGAGAGTACTTAAGTGGCCAAACGTCTTGTTGCAAATCGAGCATTCAAAAGGCTTCTCACCAGTGTGGGTTCGAAGATGCCTCTTGAGAGTACTTGAGTGGCCAAACGTCTTGTTGCAAATTGTGCATTCAAAAGACTTCTCACCAGTATGGATTCGAAGATGTGTTTTGAGGTCAGAAGTTCTGCCAAACATTTTGTTGCAAATCGAGCATTCAAAAGGCTTCTCACCAGTATGGGTTTGAAGATGCGTCCTGAGAGTACTTGAGTTGCCAAACGTCTTGTTGCAAATTGTGCATTCAAAAGACTTCTCGCCAGTATGGATCAGAAGATGTGTCTTAAGACTGGCTTTACAAATTGCTTTTTTGGAAATAGTACACGCAGAACGCTTCTGCTCCGAATGGTATCGAAGATGGCGTCTTAGATGTCTTTTTTCATTGAATGTCATACCACACACTTTGCATTCGAGAGGATCCTTGATCTGATACTCAACTTCTTGAACATTTCCTCGGACATCGACGAGTCCATCACTCGAAGCCATTATTGAAAAACCTAAAGAAAACGTTTTTTTAAATGCAAAGTTGAAAGGACAATACTTGTGCATTAACATAGTGCATACCTTGTGTGTTGTGGCGGTGTCGTTACTTGTCGCAAAGGAAAGGAGGCCGACTCGGGCCGACTACTTGCCCAAAATTGACGCGCCGTATCCAGTGATCTGTAATAAGGATGAGGTGAATTAGTCACGCAATCACAAACGTCAAAGCAGAAGGCGCTAGCAGGGCCATCTTTAAGAACTGGCGGTAGTGTGAAAGTTTTTATTTTGAAACTTTGCTGTGCCAAAACGAAAAGTCTAACGGCTTTGGAACCGACTTCAGACTTGCTACGTAAAGATCCTAAAAAGATTATGTAAGGTAAAGAGTTAAACCTTAGTTTGGTCAAAAATGTGAAGTATCTGAACTCTGAATGAAGCTTTGCTATGCGTGTAAACGAAAAGAAATAAAACCTCGTCGTCAACGCCATTCGTATAAGAACGCACTATTTTGGTCATGGCGCGCCCATACAGGACTTCTATTCGCCATAGGTTGACGCCAGAAAGTCCCAAACCCTCAACACAGCCCGGCCCATCGTCGGTTCAGAGGACGTTTTTGAAATATTCTTGGATTCAAGCTAAAATAACTTACGCTCGGTTTTCATAGACCCCTTCCCCCCGAAAAATGTTGACGAATTAAATTTCTCTCATAGTGTCCTGCTTAGGTGCGCTTCACTGATTTGGTTTGTTCCACTAAATAATTCGTAAATTACAAAGTATTTGCTAATGCGTGCTAAAAATCGAGCTCAAAATACTTTGAGACTATAACATTGTGACAGTTTTTTTTTTGTTACGCCTAAAGTTTTTAAGGTTTTCCAGAGTGCAAGTCCAACCATGTCAGACCACAGTCAATATCGATATTGTATCTGGTTGACAGGGGCCGCTCAGCGCCCTGCTGGAGCACACGCTGTCGGAGCACGCCGGCAGCTCGTCGCTCATCACGCTCAACCAGTACGCGGGCATCAGCTACACCTACAGCCGGGGAAGGCCATTCGAGGCAAGCGCTCGAGGTAACTACTGCTTCCAGTGTCTACGGCCGACCCTAAAGTATGCTGTCCCTCCCAGGTCCGCGAGATGGACGGCAGCGTGAGCCACGTGGCCAAGACCCTACTGCTGGTCGAGACGGGCGACTCGGAAGACAACAATAACAACAAGCAGAAGAGCAAGGGCAAGGAGCGCGGTGAAGGCAAAGGAAACGAGGACCCCGGCCTCGTCCCCCGCGCCCTCTTCCGCCTCCACCTGCGCTTCGACGCCGGCCGCGTGTTGTTGCAGGCTGTGCTGCAGCTCGTGGGGCCGCCCGCCACCGCGGCCCTGTTCCGCTACAAGGTGGGCCTGCCCTGGGCCTGGCAGGCGAGGCACAGTGGCCCAGAAGACTAGTGGAGGCGGCCAAAACTCTAGACGCGTTTTGAGCTCCGGAGTCGCTAAACAGGACTCGAACCGAACGTGTGACCCCACCAATAGATTCCTCGTTCGGAGAGCAATTCATTGATGGGGTCACTTGTTCGCTTCGAGTCCCATTTAGCGCGACTCTGCAGCTCAAAGCGCGTCTGGAGTTTTTGCCGCCTGTGCCGGTCTTCTGGCCTACACTCAAAAACCCTTACACACTATTTTGGGCCTTACAAAGAAAAGTAGTTTGTATAACAAAGTATTTTGAGCATACGTAAGCTTACAAAGGAAATACTTCGTAATTTACGAACTATTTCTTCGTATAACAAAGTATTTTAGTTTGTTACATGTATGCTCAAAATACTTCGTAAGGTTTTAAGAGTGCACTGTGCGATGTGCGCGCCACTCACATCCCACCCTCCACAGTCCAAATTCCAAATTCGGCCGTCTAGCGGATGGCTGCCAACAGAGCATACTCTTTTTCGTTTAATTTGCAAATTAATGGGTATCATGATACCCATTGAACCTCGATCTGGAATAGGAGTTTTGATGTCCTCTACTGCACAGCAACTCAGGCACTAGCCAACCCAGCTTTTCGCTCCGTTCCCTTCGAACCGCCCCGCCACGCCGGTTACGGTGGTATAGATCGCGTAAATTTTGGGTCACCGATTTTGTTCAAAATTTGAACACTTATTGAGGGGGCTCATTGTAAAACCACTTTTTTTTGGTGTAGAAGTATAAAGATTATGATTTCTGTATTAAAACCCTATTGGATAATTGAGCAAGCTTCATTTTGACATCAAGTCGAGGGGGTAAACACTCCACGAAATCATGTACAGAGTACTCGGTATTACGCGGTATTACTCTGTATTACGGGGATATTACAAGTGTATTACGGCATTAAAATGCCAAAATTTGGCATATTAGGCCCAGACATGATATTACAATTACGTGTATTACGCGTAATACACGGTTTTTGTGTACAGGCTATACATTCGGGAGGGTGTCCGGAGGGCGATTGATAAAGCTAGGAGTCGTGCAACTAATTTTTGGACGTTTGGTGAGGTGTTTAAAACTGACCACTTTTGCCCTTTTCTTTCCCGCCTCCTCAATTACACTAATAATTGTCGGATGAATTTCGGACCGATCAATCGCCTTCCAAAGACCCTTCCCGTGCACAATGGGGTTTTTGCCATTTATTGGGGGAGGCCAGACCATCGCACCCCCCGAAATCGACGGTGATGGAATGGCCAAAGTAGGTGTCAATCCACTCAGGATTAAGGTCATATGACCTTACTCAGGATGACCCCCTGAGTCGCCCTGCAAATTGTTTTTGCCTAACTCCAAACCGTTTAGATTTGAATGCCGCAGTTTTTGGCCACTGAGCATCTGTTGTCAGATAGTGACCAGCCAGCTTTCATTGTCTTCACAAAAGACTACTCAATACATGAAAATAAATTATGTTTGAAAAAGTTGGAAAATATTAAAAAACAAAAATCAGCGAAAAATCACTCAGTAGCCCATTTTGGCCGGTCCTAATCAGGTGGCATTCAATAAGGGTTTCAAGTACACGACAACACTCTGACTGGAAAATCTAATAAAAAAAAGTGAAATCCTTGAGATTGGTGAACGATACATTGTTTTAAAAGTCCCCTTTTCATAGTTTCGAACAAGCCCACAAAACTTAGAACTCTATGCCCCTTCCTAACTCAATCGGTCCACATTTCATACATTAGGCTATTAAAGAAACTTACTACGGCTTGCTACTGCGAGGTTCTTTTCAACTTTTATAGACACTTCTTCGGAAGCTTGGTTACCGCCAATCATCTTTTCCCAAATCAGCATTCCAGATCCAAGAAAAAAATATTTTTAATGTGTTGAGCATCCAACGTGTAGACTTTTGGTGTAAAGGGGAGTAAAATTATATTGCGCAGCCGTCCCCATGAAGGAATGTATCCTTCCTCCAACGCGGTATTTTCCCTTGCTTCATTTTACTAACCTGATGAAGAATTCAACACATTAGTCGATTGGTTCCATCAGTCCTTCATCAGAAGAAACTCCCTGGCTGATATTGGAACTCACATAACATGGCCCACACCACAAAAAACATGAAAATCTTAACATTTGAGACACAAGTTGTTCTGATCACTGCACTTTACTTTTCGAATCGTCTGCTAGGGCTGCGCCAGGCCTAGGTATGAGAAACTTACTGTGTAGCACTATCAATTTCTCATACCTGGGATTGGCGCACTGTAAGCAAACGATTCGAAATGTAAAGTGAAGTGATTAGGACAACTTTTATCTCAAATGTTAAGATTTTCCTGTTTATTGTGGTGTGGGTCATATTATATGAGTTCGAATATCAGTCATGGAGTTTGTTCTGGTACAGGACTGTTGGAATCAATCGACTAATGTGTTGAATTCTTCATCAGGTTAGTAAAATGAAGCAAGGGGAATACTCAGTACATTCCAGTTTACTCGGTTTGCTCGCGACCAGTGAACCTGTACGGATTTTTGGCCAGTGTCTAGAGAGACGCATGCTCGGACCGGAGTCTCCCCAAAGAACACGAAAAGTACAGTCACACAGTGACGTCAAAAAATAATTGCACCATTTTGACTTCCTTTGGCTGCTTTGTCAGTGTCTCATGTTCTGTGGGTCTCTACTCATTATACATTGTTGTACGAAGAAATAGTTCGTAAATTGCGAAGTATTTTCTTAAGCTTATGTATGCTCAAAATAATTCGTTACAACAAGCTGCTTTTCTATAGTTTGCAAGGTTTTCAGTGCGCACACTGGAAACCTGTGTGAACACCTCAACACACACACACACACACTTGAGTTTTCAGTCTCGCTGTTGCAGGTGTCCGTGGCCTCGCAGGACGGCGCCTTCGCGCTGAGCGCGTGGAGCACACCGACCTGCGAGGACGTCGAGGAGGCCGTCGCCGACGGCAAGCTGCTCCGGGTGGACTCGGCTGCGTTCCGCCACCTGGTGGACGCCGACGGCAGGTTCCTGGTGCGCGTCAAGGTGGTCGTCGGCAAGCTGCCCTGCCTCGTGCAGCCCGCCTGATTCGTGTTTCCGACGGAATAAAACGCTTTCATGCAGTGTCTGTAGTTTATATTTTTGTCTTGCACAGTTGCAATTTCGTGCATCTTGTCCTTCCTTTAGGTCTCCAAATTTTAACAGATGCCCAAGGAGAACAGAATTGTCACGAAAAGCTCATCGTGAGCTGATTTCGGGTCACATGTGACCTCATATGTGCTCAAATCGTGACGAAAATCCATCACCTGCAGCTCACGGTGACCATTTCGTGACGATCCTGTTCTCCTTGGGTGACACTTGTAGGATCTGTTCGTGCTCACTTTCTGATAGAAAATGTACCGGCGCCGTTTCGGGCAAGATGACCAACTATCAAAAGGAATGGTAGAAAAGTCATGCTGAATATCAGCGTGACTCGACTCAGAGGTCACGCCAATCTTCGGCAGACTTCAGACTGAATTCAAACAAGCCGCCGCGAAATAGTTCGCTTGACAGCCGCAGCAGCAGCGCGCAGAAAACAACAACAGCAACCAGCAGAGCAACAACAACAACAAGGAGCTCGATTGCGCACGGTGTGTCATCAGAACGTGTAAAGTACTCTTGTTTCCTTGGTCTTGAAATTCTGTGAAGTGATTAGTAACGAGCGCAGCGGCCCTACACTGTAAACTTGGTGGAAGCGGTTGGTCTCCTCGACATGGCCGGGTGGCCTGAGATTGCCACTGCCAAGGAGGAAAACCGGCACGAGTTGATCCTGTCGGGGCAGTCCATTTCCGACAGGATTTCCAAAAGCGGCTTGGATCCGTCCTTGTTCCGCTTGACAGGCCTCAACTTTCTGCGCATTTCTGAAACTTGCCTGGAGGCTGTTCCTGACTCCGTTAGCAACTTGCAAAGCCTCTTGACACTCGTTTTGGACTCCAATAAAATCAAGGCCCTAACCTCCTCTGTGAGCAAGTTGTCAAAACTGAAAAACTTGGATGTGTCACGCAATGTGCTGGATGATTTTCCGGAGGAGGTGTCAGTGCTCTCAGCACTGTATTCACTCAACTGTTCATTCAACAAACTGACAACATTTCCTAGCCTTTTGCTGAATCATAGGCTCACGATTCTAGATTTGTCGAACAACTCACTAGAAGACTTTCCCGATGTTTGTTCGGACAAAATGGTTCACTTGTCAGAGATAAGACTAGTCTCTAATAATATCAAGGAGATTCCACATAACATAAATCTTCTTGCTTCTTTGAAACTTCTTGATGTGTCAGATAACAAGATCAAAGAAGCTCCTGGTGAACTGACAGACATCTCAAAACTTAAAGGTGTGTAGAACAAATTGTGCTGACAAGCATTGTCTTTGTTGCCTTTCAATGAATGTTCGCTCAATATTGGCATTCTTTAAGCTAAAATATAACTGGATTTTAACGTAATAAATTTTATACCCTTGTAAACCATGACATTCTAAAATAATCACTGGCCAATCAAAGGCTGATGTTGAGCATGTACCGACACTCATTGATAGGCTTCCTTATAAATTTAATTTTATTGTCATCACAAGTAATTATTCAAGTTTGTCATTTTTACAACTGAAATATTTTTCTTTCGTCTTGCAGAAATAAATCTTAAGAATAATCCTTTGTCTGACAAAAGATTAGGAAAAATGGTGATCCAATGCCATTCAAAGCAAGTGCTGGAGTACATCCGACAACATGGCAAAAAAGAGTCTTCAAATTCTAAAACCTCGTCCAAAGGCAAAAAGGGTCAAAGAAAGTCAAGTAACAGTGAATCCGGCCTGTCTTCCAATGAAATTCCAGACCCTGTGAGTTGAATGGCGCTTGATAAATGAACAGTATCATGTTCTTTTTTTTTTTTTATCACATGGCCTGCAATAATTTTGTTTTGTAATGACAGGTGGACGAGCTTTGCAACAGAATTGATGTGTTGCACGTTACGGACAGTATCCCAGTCATAACTGTAGATAAAGACGTGAAGGCTGTCAGACCATATATACTTTGTTGCATTGTTAAAAACTTAGTTTTCACCCCGGATAGTTTCAAGAGATTTATCAAAATTCAGGTGAAATTTGTTGCCATTGTCTCCCATATTAATTAATTTTCTTTTCATTTGCTTCAGCAATTTAATAATACATTGTGTGCTGAATCTTACAGAATAATTTGCATGATACTCTTTGCAATAAGCGGCAGGCTGCTACTCTCGCCACTCACGATATGTCCCTTATAGCTCCTGGTCCTCTGAAGTATGTGGCTAGAGCTCCTGATCAAGTCAAACTGCAGCCATTGGGGAGTACAAAAGACACTTTAGCATCAGTTGTATTTGCCCGACTCAAGAGCCATGCACATTCTGTGATGCAAGACAAAAAGAGGAACAAATATTCGGGGATTCACAAGTGAGAATTTTTTTTCTATCATGCAATATTTTGTCATATAATATTAATAATCAATTTTGTGTCTTTCATTGCCTCCAGGTTTTTATACCTTCTTGATGGAAAGCCATTGTATCCTTTCCTCATTGATGCAGCGGATACAGTTATCTCCTTCCCTCCCCTGACCAATAGCAATGTTTCCAAAGTAAGCTGTCATTTCCATCCGAGGCAATGTACCATTGCATTTTCCTTTTTTTAAACACTTTTCTCTACAACTATTGTTTTTATTACAGATGTCAGAGTCTTCAAAGGAGATGCTGGTTGAAGTTACCAGTTCAGCATCACTGGCCACAGCCAAGAAAGTGATGGACACATTTTTACTGGAATGTGTTCGCCTGGGCATTACACAGTCACCAGAGGTCACTGAAGGGGAGCAGGCCACTAATGTTCCTGCTAGCAAAATACTCACTGTACAACAAGTTAAAGTTGTAGATTCTACTGGAGGCTTTCAAGCTGTTTATCCTTCCCGAACTGATCTTGCCTTTGAGGAGGCTGATGCAGTAAAAGTTGTGCACAACTACAATTAACTGTGAAATATACATGGTTTGAAAATACATATTTGCATTTGTTTCTCTAATTTAATGGCTCAACTTTTTTTTTTTAAACAAATTTGTTTAATGCAGAACCAGTGTGATTGTAAGGATAGAAGTAAAATAATGGCACATCAGCTTTTTATTGTAACAACCTTTTAAGGATAGAAAATTGTAGTAAAAATATCACAGGTGCACTTTACCTCTAGTTTTTTACACCTTGGAACTGCTCAGTTGATCACAGACAAATGGGACAATCTCAACACATGATAAAAGCAGATCTAGTCAGAATGCCTATTCTTAACACAAATGGCAGTTAATTATCCTTTAATTTCCTTCAACAATATGCTTAGCAATAATTCTTTTTAAGTCACTTAGACAGAAAGGGATTTCCATACCGGAGCTATGTCACCAAGAAATTTCAATCAATTTTGTACCATACATATATTTGATGTTCTCAGAGCGAGCACTTTGGCCCACTTCGAGGCTGGAAATAAAAAAATTAATTTTGTTTAGCCTTACTGTCAAAATTTATTTAGCAAAAAATGATAGAAAATATTAAATAAGCACTTACTTTCAGTTCTTTCTCAGGGTCCAATGGGGCAAAGAAATCATCAACCATCTGTTGAGTCACTTCTTCAATTGATGGGGGAATCCATTGGGGGTTCTGATCCTTGTCAATCAGCAAGGCTCTCACACCTAGAAAATGGGCATTTTGTCAGTCCTTTTCCCTTCCAAACTAGAGGTGTGATAATGTTACAAATAAAAAGTAGAAAAGGAGAAAGAAATAAAAAGGAAAAACATACCTTCAATAAAATTGGGTCCTTCACAAGATCTGTATGCAAGACGGTACTCCATTTGAAGGCATTCCTGGAGACTGAGATCGGCACCAAGTTGAAGTTGTTTCAGTGTTATTTTCATTGACAGAGGGCAAAGTTTCTTCAAACTGGCCAAGGTTTCCTTAGACCAGTCCGAACCATCTCTTTCAAGCCTCTGGAAAATTTCTTCCATTGTGGGTGCAGAGAAAATACTATCAATTTTGTTGATATGAGGTTCCAAGCTGAATTTGGACCCTTCAGGAACTTTTTCATAAGGCTTCAAAACTTGGCTGGGATTTTTAGTGGTCAAAATATCTTTTTCGATTTTAGGTATTTCAGCACTGGGGCAATAATGCGTGGCAAATCCAACAAAAAGATTATCTACTCCCTTCAGCCTGTAACCCGACAGAGCTAGGTATATTCCAAGTTTTCCTTTGAGCCGTGAAAGGAAATAGCTGCCGCCCACATCTGGAAACAGGCCAATTGCTGTCTCGGGCATAGCGCTCAATGTTTTTTCTGTGGCAACACGATAGTGACCATGAACAGATAAACCAAGGCCACCTCCCATAGTAATACCATCAATCAAAGCAACATAAGGAATGGTATATGTTGCAATAAGGCAGTTCAACATGTATTCCTGTTTGAAGAGGCGCTTGCCGTAGTCTCCACCTTTCTTATTATCAAGCGTAATAGTTCTAACATCTCCACCGGCACAGAATGCTTTACCTCCAGCTCCTTTCGCAATAACTAACTTTTTCTCTTTCTCCCATCTCAGTAAAGTATCATAGCTCCTTTGAACCATGTTGAGATTGACTGCATTGAGCGCCTTGGGTCGGTTTAAAATCATAACTCCACAGTCCCCAGCATCCTGAGCGATGACTTCGTCTTCAGCCTCGGAGGACATTGCTCTCTGCTGAAACGCGTTAGCTAGGGGTGGTCGCTGTCTCAGTGATGATTTCGCTGCCTGTCTCACAGCAGAAGAAAGTTTCAGGCAGAGATTCTGGAACAAGGTAAACAGATGATCAGTACACAAAACCGTCATGATTCTCACAAAGATAAGAGAGTGAGAGGAAACTAGGGGAATGACAGTGAAATAACAACGTCTTTCAGAAGATTACGAAACGTTACGAAGCATGACATGGCTCAGTAGCGGCATTACATCGAGCATTTACATAGCAGAAGGTAGCATGATTCAGGTTATGATAATGATGTGTTCATTACCATTTTACGTGTAAGTACTACTTGGCACCTCTCCGTCGAACTGTCACAGGGTTCTGGTCAAATCTTGAGTGGAACTCAATCTTGCCTTATCATACGCACTTGTCACGCAGAAAGGGCGACAGCCACTGGACCGCGACTAAAATCTTATCGCCGTCATCACCTTTGAAATACTTCTTTCTGCTTGGCTCTCCTCCCCCCTCCCCTCCCCCCGGTTCCTTCCCGCCCCCGCCCCCTCCTCTCCTGTCCCGTTCCGCACGTAGGTCTTCAACTCACCAACAGAGTGCGCGCGCGTAGCCACTAGACTGTCGAAATTCCCTTTTCACGGATTTCAACGGCACCCGAACATACATTGAGATGAAATTTGACAGAGATACGGATGAAAGTATTAATGTTATCGTGAGGGAGCTGTCCTTTTGGGCCTTTTCGTCTTTTTCCCTTTTTCCTCTCCCCCTCCCCCTCCGGCCTTGGCCCACTGCGGCCGAACCACACCTCCACAAAACAGCAGGCTCTGGAAACGTCACGCTCCTCTTGATCATATGATCAGGGATTGGAAAAGCTTCGGCCGTCTGCCAAGTTTTTTCTTGATCCTCCTCCTTCGAAAATGAAGGGTTGTTTGTTCAATATCGATGGAGGCTACTTGGAGGGTTTGTGCCGCGGTTTTAAGTGCGGCATTCTCCGACACGCAGACTACCTAAATTTAGTTCAGTGTGAAACTTTGGAAGGTGAGTGGATCTGGCAGCCGAGGTTAGGATAGGAATATAACATTATCTGTGTCACTGGCTCTCATTAAAAATTTCATGCGTTCGGAATTTAAGTGATCAGCGCTTAGTTCTATTTCATTTTGCTACTAACGTGCTTGGTTTTTTTCTGTAATGTCTTCCTATACACATCATAAACTTGTCTGTGATGTCCATATTTTGACATTTCCTTTTAGAACCTTTGCTTAAGTGTTTTCCCAGAAAATATGAATGATTGCGAGTTTTGTTTGGCTTCTTGTGTTCATTCACGTGTGCCTCAAAATTTTAAATTTAGCACCTGCACTAACCTGTCTTGTCTACCTTATACCTGTCACATGACACTTGACTTCAACAAAGACTATTATCTACTTTGTTTTGTGCTTGCAGATCTCAAGCTTCACTTGCAAGGAACAGACTATGGTAGCTTCCTAGCCAACGAACCCAGCCCTCTTTCTGTGTCTGTCATTGATGACAAGCTCCGTGAGAAGCTTGTTTTGGAATTCCAGCATCTGCGCAATCATGCTGTGGAGCCCCTGTCTACTTTCCTTGACTTCATCACGTAAGTTGTTTTGTTCAAAGCAATTTTTCTGCTGCATTTAGGTTATTCATGTCAATATTTAGTTTTTTTAATCATATAACTTTGGTATTTCTGGTATCAGGTACAGCTACATGATTGACAATATCATTCTCTTGATAACTGGAACTTTGCATCAAAGACCCATCAATGAACTTATTCCCAAATGCCATCCTTTGGGAAGCTTCGAGCAGATGGAGGCTATTCATGTAGCAGCAACTCCTGCTGAATTGTACAACGCTGTGCTTGTTGACACGCCTTTGGGTAAGCTGATGAACTAGTTTTTCTTTCTTTTTTTTGTTTTGGTACTTGTTTATACTTCCACTGGAAACAACGACCGCTTTTCTCACTTTTCCAGCTCCATTCTTTGTGGACTGCATCAGTGAGCAGGATTTGGATGAAATGAACATTGAGATCATCCGTAACACACTCTACAAGGCCTATCTTGAAGCATTTTATACTTTCTGCAAGGAGTTGGGTGGCACTACTGCTGATGTCATGTGTGAAATCCTAGCTGTAAGTTTTTAACGTGGTTTCCAGGTTATTTCAAAGTTGATTTTCTTAATGTCTCTGTTTAATACCATTACCTGGTTATTTGTCTTAGTTTGAGGCTGATCGCCGTGCCATTATTATTACAATCAACTCCTTTGGTACGGAACTGACAAAAGATGATCGTGCCAAGCTCTATCCCCGTTGTGGCAACCTTCACCCCGATGGTCTGGCTGCTCTTGCTCGCGCTGATGACTATGAACAAGTGAAGGCCATCGCTGAATACTATGCTGTAAGGATGAAACAAACCTCATAGCAACCTGAAATGTTTTTCCCGTTGCATCTTACTAAGGTGAACACATTGCCACAGTTCTAACTCACTTTTGAACTACAGGAATACCGTGCTCTCTTTGATGGTGCTGGTAACAACCCAGGAGAAAAGACCCTTGAGGACAAATTCTTTGAACATGAGGTAATATTCTTGGCATGATTACCATTAAATCTCAACTTTCAGAAGATTTGAATCAATGCTTAACAATATCTTTGAATTTTTAGGTTCGTCTGAATGTTAATGCTTTCCTGCAACAATTCCACTTTGGAGTGTTTTACTCCTATCTGAAACTGAAAGAGCAAGAGTGCAGGAACATTGTTTGGATTTCTGAGTGTGTGGCTCAAAGGCACCGTGCCAAGATTGACAACTACATTCCTATCTTGTAAACGTTGGTCCCAACCGAAACTTCCAATTCTACCATTCTGCAACTCTAATTATATATAATGCATCGTGCATGTGCACTTACAAATTCAATGGTAATGGCCCAAGCTGGATTTGGATATCATGATTTAGATGAGAAATTAATAATTCTGTGTTGCATAATGTATGTTATGGGTGTGAATTTAAAATGTGGATGCTTGAATGCTCCAAAGCACAGATTTATTTTGTGAATTCTTCATTCTTCTTCTGAATGGAAGGATTTTATCAATAGTAAATGAGAGTTGTTAGATTAAAAGACCCTGGGCTTATGGCTTTGTATGCATAAATCGCAGCTTTCTCTAAGTGTGCTGTGTATTTTTCTGCATCAGCGCTTTCATCATTTACTTTGCCATTTTTACATACGTACATGTTTGGAGTACTTCCATTTATCTAAGAAATTAAGCCATAAAGTCTTTTCTTTTTTTAAAGCAAGTATATGTTTTTTCTTCTTTTTTTTTGTTTTGCCTTTGAGAGACGTATTGAAGTTACCACAAACTGCTAAAACTGCTTTTAGTGAAATGTTTTATCGAAATGAGTTTCATATCATGAAATAGCTATTGGAGTGTGAATTAAAATTTACCTATTGGATTGTTGAATTTATGGTTTGTTATTAATGGTGTTTCTGTGTATAGTAGTAAAAGCATTTTATTGATAATTGCAAAATTTGTGAGCAAACTTTGCTATTTATTCTGAAACAAATTGTTAACTTGTAAAGCACAACATCTCTTAAAACAAAGACATGTCACTCTTGTACTTACTATTTCAGGCTTCTTAGTCTCAAAGTCACAGAGAGCTGTTGATTATTGTTTTGGTATTGTAAATAATGGACCTCTCCTGTTAGTACTTTCAATGGACTTGTTCTTTTTTTATAATTTCTGTAAATATGTGTTTGTACATTTGCCGGTGACAGCAGACAACAGAAGACTTCAGAATTCATGGATCATCAGTCTTTTTCATTGTAATCGTTCAGCCTAAATGTGTGATCACTGTGTATTAATTGTACATTCCAGTATTCATGTAGTAAACATTGTGTTTGAAGACGTTTTTAAATTTTTTTTCTGCAGGACAGATATCCTTTGACTATTACACACATCTACTTTGTGTGAGGTGAGTGCAAATTTGGTGCTTCTCACAAAACCTCCTAATATTACTGTTTCATGCCTAGCTTGGTGATTTATGTTGTAGAATTGTTCTCATGATATCTGAAAGTAATATGCATTAATGCATCACCAGCTTCATTTTCTTCACCATGATGATGTGTTTTAGTATGTCATTTCTGAGCCTAAAATCAACAGAACTTATTTCAAAGACTTATCCTACATATTCTGAGGCATCTCATAGTACATCACAACCTCAGATTAACTGAAATCTTGAGGCCCTTAACATTGTTATACTTGTTTACGCTAGCTAAGAGTAGAAACCTCAGTGGTTCTAATGTCATATCTCTAAAATTAGAACACATGGCACTCACTTGCCTTCTCATGAGACAGACACTCCAAATTCTGACCATAATTAACTCCCACAGTTTTCTTATCTGTTCTCTTGTATCTAGCTCTTTGACCCTATCAAGTACATCAAAATGCAAGACCAACACGATAGAGAGAGGAGTTCAGCAAATTGTGGACAGTAAAGTTAGTGCGAAACCAATTGATTTTTTCTAATTTTTTCTAATAGTAGGGTCAGTTGGGGTAATTATGGGACACAGGGTAAAAATGGGATAGCTGTTTCTTAGTCAAGAATCGAAATTTTAGAACTTGTGCAGTCACAAATGTTCTTTTCTCGATAAAAACATTACATTTGGTATGTCATGCGTTCAAAAATGTCAAATCTTGACTAAGAATCAGCTGTCCCATTATTACCCCAACTGAACCTACTACATTGTGTGTCATATAAGGCATGGATCACCTAGGGAAAGAAAACTAATCTACCACATTCATACGTTCATGTAACATTTCCTTTTTTAAAAAAGTTTATTCGAATAAATAAATGATGTACAATATGAGATATGAGAATAAATAATTGAATGATTGGGTCATGAAAATGAATACAGCTTAGCCTAGAACAGTAGTTTTATATCTACAAAAGTCTAAAGAGATGAACACAAAGAAATAATTACGATACTGCACATACCTAATTAAATACATATATTTTGTGAACGAACTGTGAAAATTTTGACCTGTTGTGTGAGTGGGGTGGGAGCCGACGGCGGGGACTCTTTTGCATCTTGGAGGGAAAGCTAGCTTATACACCATAGAGACGCGTCATCGAGGTAGGCCACCTATTTGGCACGGCAGAGAGAGAGAGGGATGGAGAGGGAGAGAGAGGGGGGGGGGGGAGAAGAGACACGAGTGTTTGCTTCGCGTCTATTTAGCCAGGATTGTCTCAGCCGCGCCGTCAAGGTAGGCAGCCCATTTGACACGCTTCTGCAAAAGCAGCGCTGCGGCGGCAAAACATAAGTCATCATACCGAGCCGGGATTTGAACCCAGATACCTAACCACGGCCGACACCTCAGCCCACTGAGCCACCGAGGCACCGACTGATATGTGTTCTTCTTAACTTAGAGTGATGGTACCGCATTCAAGCAGTGAACTGAGGAAAATGTTCCTGCACTCGGGATTTGAACCCAAGTGCTCACTCGGGGCGTCCACTTCCTCTCCGCTCTCAGCCACCGAGACATTGGTAGTGTGTTCGCCGATGTTGATACTTACTGGTGGTACGGGATTCAAGGTTCAACGGAGAAAAACATTTCCCCATCTGGGATTTGAACCAGTTTCTTCTCTCGGGGCAGCCGCTAACTCTGCGCCCTGAGCCACCTAACCCTCCCTCGCCCGTACTGAGTCTCGTGGTTACCTGACTCTCCTGGTTCGAGAGTTTGGGAACCAAACTCAGGAAAAGATTGAAAGCTACGGGACTCGAACCCGTTCTTTTCCAATAGCAGCCGACTCCTTAGCCCACTCAGCTACCAAATCGCTTTGCTCCTCTCCGGACAAAGTAAGTGATGAGACTGGTGTTATCGGCAGTAAAAATTGTCAAGAAAACGAAAAATAAATAAATAAATGGAATCAAAGTACAATTTACTTGTACACGCATCTCAGTAGTACAGGCTCGATCCATGAAGGCCCTGAGCTAGTGCTGACTTCCAAAGCAGTGCTCATCTCAAGCGGCCGGGACTTTGGTTCACATTGAGAGGGGACTTCCCTTTGGGGGCTGCAATGTCAAATGGGTTGCCTACCCCCGGGCGCGCTCACCATTGCTGGTTGGGTTGCCCACCCTCCGTTGCAGAATGGGTTGCCTATCCACCGGGCGTCCACATGACAGTCCGGTTGGTTGCCTACTCTCCGGGCGCTGGTGGTGCTCCCACCGTTGCAGGATGGGTTGCCTATCCACCGGGCGTCCACATGACAGTCCGGTTGGTTGCCTACTCTCCGGGCGCTGGTGGTGCTCCCACCGTTGCAGGATGGGTTGCCTATCCACCGGGCGTCCACATGACAGTCCGGTTGGTTGCCTACTCTCCGGGCGCTGGTGGTGCTCCCACCGTTGCAGGTGGGTTGCCATCCACCGGGCGTCCACATGACAGTCCGGTGGTTGCCTACCTCAGGGCGCTGGTGGCTCCCACCGTTGCGGGATGGGTTGCCTATCCACCGGGCGTCCACATGACAGTCCGGTTGGTTGCCTACTCTCCGGGCGCTGGTGGTGCTCCCACCGTTGCAGGATGGGTTGCCTATCCACCGGGCGTCCACATGACAGTCCGGTTGGTTGCCTACTCTCCGGGCGCTGGTGGTGCTCCCACCGTTCGTTGGCTGGCGGCGCCGGGCGGGGCGCACAATGAGGGCGCGCAAGCAACCTAAGGGTCCAAGGCCAAGCAGACGACGTTGGGGCCGGGCTTGTCGGCCCTCTCACTCGCACTCACGCATCCACCCCACTGTTCGTTTCCTTCCCGTGGCAGCAGAGGGCGTCCCGACGTAACGACAAGCGATTTTCACCACCTCGCCAAAGAGTCCGTCCACACACGTGACGCGGGGCGAAAGGCCAGAAGACCAGTAGAGGCGGCCAAAATTCTACACGCGTTTTGAGTTCCAGAGTCGCTCAACGGGACTCAAACCGACAGTGTGACCCCACCAATGGATTCATCGTTCGGACAGCTATCCATTGGTGGGGTCACACGTTCGGTTCGGGTCCAATTGAACGGCCGAAAACGCTTGGCCGGCTTGTCTTCCGCGTTCACTTGCTTCACTTGCACACGGCGACCCACTCGTCCACGGTGCACGTCTCGCACTTGACCTGGCAGCACCACATGAAGGAGCACTGGCAGCGGCGCGTGTGGTTGGCGCGCACCAGGTTGTAGCCGCGGCCGCAGCACAGCGAGTCGCAGCCCTCGGCGGGGTCCACGCCGGCGGCCGCGGGGTCACGCTCGCAGCGGCGGCCCGCCGTGCCGGGGAAGCCGACGGAGGCGTCGCGGTCGCAGAAGTTGGGCGAGCGCTGCAGGTACAGGAGGTCCAGCGACAGGTCGCGCGCGGGGCGCCGCCGCGGCCGCGGCCGCCGCTTGGGCCGCTGCCGGTACGGCCGGTTGCTGTCGACGTCGCCGCCGACGGCGTCGGCGTCCTCGTCGGCGTCCTCGTCGACGCCGTCCTCGACGGCCGCGGGCGCCGACGGCGGCCGCCGGTTGGCGCGGTTGGCGCCGCGCTCGCGCAGCAGCGGATGGCCGCCGCCCAGGTTGCTCTGGTCCACCAGCACGGCGCCCTGGAAGCGCTCCTTGAGCGCCGTGCCCACCAGACGGAAGTCCGGCGCCGCGCGCCAACACGTGCGCAGCTCGCACGACCCCGACACGCCGTGGCACTTGCAGCGCACCTGCATGTTGTTCTTCACCGCCTGCAACAGGGGACGCCGTCAGCAACATGCATAAACAATTTCACCGCAAAGCCGGTGGCTTTTGCTTGCCACGAAATTGGCAAGCCGTTTTGAACGCCAAACATTGGCAAGCCTGGCCCTGAAATACTCCCAAGCTTGCCAAAATTTGGCATTGCAGGCGGCCAAAGCGCCAAATATTGGCAAGCTGGTGAAGATTTCAGGTTTAGTGCTTGCTAATTTTGTGCCACCGGATAAAAGCGCAGTCTTGGTGGTGGACTGTACCACTCCTCAGTGTAAATCTTTTAGGAGATGGCATTTTTATCACTTGATAAAAATGACAATTTTGTCACAAGTTGCTGAAATTTTCATCAAATCTCCCGTACTTGTTGTAAATGTGAACACGGCATGTGGCACTCCGTTCCTAGCCAAAACTAGGCCTTTTAGCCCCGGAAAGTCCTCTGGGAACTCCAAAATTTTTGGCACTCTAGAGGCTTGGAATAAAAAAATCCTGCCATTATTGGCAATCCAGGGCCAGAAGGCAAAGTTTTCGGAGGTGTTGGCCGCCATGAGAACGCCCCGGGTCCTGACGAACACGAAACACTAACGAAGCAGTCAAAGGACGTCAAAATGATGTCAAAATGATGCTTTTTTTGTCGAAATTTTGACTGAAATTGGTCATATTGACATCAAAATGACGTCACTGTGAGCGTTTCGTGTTCTTTGGGGTTCGACATCCAGACGCTGCCACCGTTTTCCGGCAAACCTCACAAACGCAACGACATCGCGCGACAAACCCAAGACAGGAAACTTGCCGGTCGTCCCAGATTCCGGACCGCAGCGCACCGCTGCAGACTGATTCCGAGAGTCGTTTTCGTCGCCCTGTCTCTCTCGCTCCCACACGGAAGCCCCCGTGCCATGGCACGACACGACGACGGAATCAGTCTGCAGCGCACGCGAGGGGTGACCCACTGTAAAATTTTGTGTTTACAATGATTGTGTGAATGTGCAAGAATGTGCAAGATTTCTTGCTTTTTTGCCACACATGTTGCTTACTTACAGGCGTTTTTGCCACCTGAATGTGGAATGTGGTCAAATTTTGTACAACGAATGTGGGAAGCTGTTCCCCCCTCGAGCCACGGGCTCGGGGCTCGGGGGCCACCCGCGAGCCAAATGCAGCAGCATGCAGGCTAGAACCATCATTCCGACGGGCCGTGGCGTACCCCGTACCCCTCCCCCCTCCCCCACTCTATCCGGGCCGCACAAGCACCGTGCCCAATTGATTGCGATGGAACCTGGCCGACGGAGGGGAGGGGGAGGGGAGGGGAGGGGAGGGGAGGGGAGGGGAGGGGAAGGGGGGGGAAGGCGAACGGAATGGAACAGAACGGGACGAGAGATGAAATGAGGCAGCCGTGCGGTGGTGAACGTCTTTACACTCCAAATGATAATAAAAAAGCGGTCTGCAGCCAGCGGACTGATTCCGAGAGTCGTTTTCGTCGCCCTGTCTCTCCCGCACTCGTGGGGCGTCCCGTGTGGGTGCGAGAGAGTCAGAGCGACGAAAACGACTCTCGGAATCAGTCTGCTGGTGTCGGGACGTGAAAGAGAGAGGCCAGTGCGACGCCGCCTGGACGGGGCGTCAGAATATTGCGTGTGGCGGCCGGTGGGCAGGGCACTGCTGTCTCTCTCGCACTCGCGGGGCGCATCGATAGGGCGTGAGGGGGACAGAGCAACAGAACACTGTTCGGCATTGGAACTTCTGGCGGAGTGCAAGACGCGGTCACAGCGCCGCGTGACAAGTTGCCAAAGTGCGCGTATTGTGTACACAGGAACCACAGCTCCACTGAGATTCCAAACGATATGCCTATAGCACGCGTGGTGCAACGCACTGAGATATCGCACCATACGTGCAAAGCCTCAGCCATATTGCACCTTAAGTGCAATGCGTCCCGAAAAGGCCCTATGCCAATGCACGGGAATGGGAAGGCATATTGCACTTCGTGCAATGCTTTTGCATTGCACCAATTCATAGCGTTTGGATTCTCAGTGTCCCTATTTTAGGCAAACTTCATTTACCCCCCACCCTTCGCACATACTTCTTTGGCAAACCCATAACCAGATGCAGACGTCAGACGCCAGTGATTCGAACCCTCCTTCCCCTCCCCTCCCTCCAATGCCTCACGCACCCCATGCAGCGTTATCAAAGCTATCGCACAGTGGGCCAGAAGACCGGTGCAGGCGGCCAAAATTCTAGACGCGTTTTGAGCTCCAGAGTCGCTAAACAGGACTCGAATCTGGCGTGTGACCCCATCAATGGATTCCTCGTTCGGAGAGCAATCCATTGGAGGGGTCACCCGTTTAGTTCGAGCTCTTTTAATCGTCTCTGGAGCTCAAAACGCGTCTAGAATTTCGGCCGCCTCCACCGGTCTTCTGGCCCACCGTGCATCGGCCGCAGTTCCACGGTGCCGCCACGCCGCCGCCACCGCGCACAATCACCAGAGGAACCGCGTCAGCGCGGCGGCGGTCTACGGAAACCAGGCGGTTGTTAATGAAGACCCGGGACGGGGATTGAGAAATTGAGACGTCTTTCTCCGTCGGCCGCCACGACGGCGACCACGGCGGTGGCGGCGGCGGCGGTCGGTCTCCTGCCAGGGAAGCCAACGGAACGAACGCGGCGGGGCGGGGCGGGGCGGGGCGGGGGCCGCAGGGTGTGAAGAAGCCTGGATAATTCAAAAACGCGCGTGGAATTGTGTGTAGGTATCTGCTCACCGCGGTATCTTGGCCACGCGGAGCTCGGCGGGGCGAGGCGGAAAGGGGGGGGGGGGGGGGGGCGTGTGGGGCGACGGCGAGCCAAGGTGTGAAGGAGGCGTGCTGGTCGCGGGGCGGGGCGGGGCGGGGCCAGCCCCCGGGCGAGATCAATTAACTATGGCTATGTGTGTGGCTTTCGGAGTCGCCACGCCACGCATCAAAAAAGGAGGGAGGGGAGACGTGTCGGGTACAAATAATATCCCGCGCACACGGCGCGCCGTCTTCGGAGAGAAAAAAGTAAGTCATCATGGAAATGGATCGTGTTGTGCGGCAAACGGCTCTACTTGAAGCAGGTGTCCCCGTGGCGGTCGCGGGGCTGTCCTGGCGGAGGCTTGGGGTCGCACAGTGGGCCAGAAGACCGGCGTAGGCGGCCAACTCCAAACGCGATTTGAGCTCCCAGATTCGCTAACAGGACTGGAACCGAACGTGTGACCCCACCAATGGATTCCTCGGTCGGAGAGCAATCCATTGGTGGGGCCAAACGTTCTGTTCGAGCCCCATTTAGCGACTCTGGAGCTTAAAACGCATCCGGGATTTTGACCGCCTTAACCGGTCTCCTGGCGCACAGTGCGGTGGGCGGTGGGCTTCGCGGACGACGGTGGCGGCGCCGCCGCTTTCATGACGCGAACGGTCTCCGGTGGTCTCGGAGGGTCCACGTCGTCCGCCCTGCCCCGCCAAGGACACCAAATTACAGCCCTGGGTGCGAAAAGCGGGCGAAATGAAGCAATTGAAGAGGGTCGGCGGTGTCGGGGGTCCAGGGGCTTCAGGTCGACCGCTCGTGCCCACCAGGGTCCCCGATGACTCCGACCAGTGCCACTCTGTCTCTCTCGCACGCGGCCTTCACGTAGGAGTGCGAGAGAGACAGCGCTGCAGGCCAGCGCCACCTGCGAGGTGTCAAGGGAAGTGTGTGGCCCAGTGGGCCTCGCCGGCACCGCCCGCAAATGGGGCCGCTTGGTCACGGCGGCAGCGATCGCTCCGTCTCCCTCCCACTCACGTCGCGCCGCGGGCACACCGTGGGCATGCCGCGGGGGTGCGAGAGAGACAGAGCGACGAAGCGACGCGGCCATTACGACGAAATTCGGCCTCATCAGCGAGGGATTCCCGCGACCGGCACCGCCGGCCACCGGCACGAGGGTCTTGGGCGGGCCAGCGGACGGATTCTGAGAGTCCGTTTCGTCGCTCTGTCTCTCTCGCACTCTTAGGGCGTTCCGTATAGGTGCGAGAGAGACAGAGCGACGAAAACGACTCTCGGAATCGGTCGCGCAGGGGCGGGCCGGGGATCCGGAAGGGGGCGGCGCGGCCAAAGCCAGCGGAGCCAAAGCGGCCGAAGGGGCGCGCGGGGGGCGTGCCTCCTCGGGGAAGCGGGGAAGGAGGGGTAGATTGAGGTCCGTCCGGGTTGGAGGACCACCCGAGGAGGGATCACACCTCAGCTGTTGAAAGTCGCCCTCGGGGCGTGGCGTGCCGCGGCGGGGCGGGGCGGCGCTGTGGAGCCACACGCATCCGATGCAGCCGGCCAGCAGAGTCCGTTTTCGTCGTTCTGTCTCTGTCACACTCGTGGAGCTTCCCGTGCAGGCGCGAGAGAGACAGAGCGACGAAAACGACTATCGGAATCAGTCTGCAGCCGGGCAGCTTGTGAAGTCCGCGCGCCCCGCCCGTCGCCGCGCCGCTGTGAAACACCGATTCACATAGTGTTCTGCTCCGGCATTAATCGAGGGGTCACATTCCTCTACCCCCCCTCCCCCACCCTTCCCCTCCCCCTTTCCCTCCCCTTCCCCTCCCCTTCCCCTCCCCTTCCCCTCCCCCTTTCCTCCCACTTCCCCTCTTCCCTTCCCTCCCCCCCCCCCTCCCCCCTCTTCCCCTCCCTTCCCGCCCCCGCCCACCCACCCCGGATACTGACCAGCCTGCCCGCGCGGCCGTTGTGCTGCTCGACGCGCGCCTGGATGTCGGCGGCCGGCCTGCGCCCGTCCAGGAAGGCCTTGGCGAAGTCCCCGCCGAAGTAGACGTTGTGCGAGCAGCCGCTCCACTTCCAGCGCGCCGCGGGGAACGTGGCGGCGCCCGGCGGACTCGACGAGGTGCCCGACGAGGTGCCCGACGAGGCGCCCAGCGGGCCCAGGGCGCGCGCTCCCACCCACGACAGGCGGCCGCTGCAACGGACAGAGAGAGAAAGGGTCAGCGCGCGGTCGGGGAGGAGGAGACAGAGAGAGATTTGATCGACTGGTTTGCTTATTGGGTGCAATGCAAGAGGACTCTAGAGTCCCACGATACAGCAGACAGGGAGAGACAGACAGGACAGACAGACAGAAAAACATAGAGACAGTGAGGGTTTACACTGTGAACGCTACAAGTTACAACACGGTCAGCACGTTTAATTTGTAATACATACGATGAAAAAGTTCGAAAATTAACGGGCTATTTCCAATGTAAGCTTACGTATGCTCGAAACACACTAAGTTACTAAGTAGGTTTTTCTGCGCGCCAGTGCACGAAATTAAACATGCACTTCGTAACGCAGGAATTTGTCGCGACAATGCACGATTTCGTGCGCAAGTGTGCAGAAAATCGTGCATTGTCGCGCACAAATTTGTACGTTACGAAGTGCATGTCGTGCATTGGCGCGCAGAAAAACATACATAGCAATTTAGTGTGAATGCGTTGATGAAGGCACTTCACTTCGTAAGGCTTAGTTCGTAATGTTTTCAGTGTGAGAGTGGACTAGCACAGCGTCTTTGCGTGCAGGAGAATCACCGACGTGGCCAGCCGGGCCAGAAAAGGCAAACGGTCATGTGTGGTCCAGCCATTAATAGCAATAGCAACAGGGGCAAGGTAGGCCACCATCCGGACACCGGAGCGCTGCCGGACGGGCTGGTGGCCTACCCGGCAGGCGCTAGAGGCAGTTCCAGGTTTTCCTGTGACTCTCCAATCAATCTCAGTCACAAAATCGTCTCTTTGTTGTTAACAGTTTGTGGGCAGCGCTGTCAACGTCTACAAACAAGACCAGTCACTTCAGTATAGGACGGTTTGCGACGCGTCAGCCTGGAGACCTCTACGCACGAGTGGGCCGAGAAATGAACGCGGCGCTTCGTCGTGGCGACACACTTGCCAAAGTGCGCATGGCGCCACGCCCCAAGGGAAAGTTCCAAAAAACTTCTGGAATTTGATCAAAAATTTTAATTTTTCCCACAGCGCAAGTATTGAGGTGTTGCTATGGTGATGAATAAGATGGCAAATTGACGAAAATTATTTCGTAAACTGAAGAAGGAGCCTTCACGCTTTAAGTCTTTTGAAGTGTTTTGAGCATACGTACAAGTGTTTTCTTTTTTAGCTCAAAATACTTTGTTTCTACTTTAGTCAAAGTTTTGACAGCGTTCAGCAATTTATTTTTTCCAGAGGTACACTCTAAATGTTGTACGGTGAAGATTCTCCATATTATGGTGAAAATGTTCCACATTAGGGTGGTGCGGCTGCTGACTTCATGACATACCGTTGAGAATTCGCTGTACCTTATAGACATTTTGGACGAATTTCGTTGGTATTATAGGGCAAAAATCTCCACACTGTTATTCAAATTGCGATAACCACCGTATATATTTTGCAATAAAAAACTTATCACATTTTTTTTGCTATAATGACAACTAAATATCTGCAATAAAAAATTTATAGCAAAATTTTGCAATAAAGTATCACATTTTTGCGATAATGACTACAAAGAAAATGCAATAAAAAGTTATCTCAGAAAAAAATGTGATAAAAGTTACTACAAAACGCTCTATTATCGCAAAAATTATGGGGTGGTTATTGCAAAAAAAGTGCAATAACAAAATTATCGCACTCCAGGATGCGATAAATCGTGGGAATCGCAAACTCGGTTTTATCGCAAAAATTTGTAGTAAAAGTATCGCAAAATGAATGACAGTGCACCTGTTGGTGCAGCCTTTCACCGTAAGACATTTGTATCTCCGTAATCCCAACTCCATGATTCTTCACAGTGTATAGCATCCACGTCACTGCAAGACTTTTTCGAGTGCAGGCCCGAGACTTACCTGTCGGACACCTCAGAGTGGTCGCAGCCGCAGTCCAGCAGCTGCCCCCGCGCGCACGCCCGGGAGATGGCGTGCGTCACGCCGGCCGCCGCGATGGCGTGCGCGAAGGCGGACTCGCGGAAACCTGGCGACACGGATTTACTAATCGGTATGGCTGTCGTGCTAAGCACTAGAAAAAAAAAAACAACAACAAAACACCCCAACGGCAAGTAGGTAAACAGACAACGACAACATGAACGTACAAAGGATTCCACGCGTAGTGCGGGTCTAAAGAAATGCAGGCGACTACTCGTGTTGGAGCTGCCTGTGCAGCAGTAGGTGGTGCAGTGTGACTCCACTTCTAAACTAAACTAAAACTAAACGCACTCACAAAAAAAAAATGATGTGAAATTCATCAATGAGTTTGAGTTGTTTTAACTTTTTCCATGACACAGGAAACAATATCAATTTGATACTACTTGAGATGAACGCGAGGTCAGCGGAGTTAAACGTTAAAATCTCAATCAAATAAGGGGCCATGTAAACACGCCCCCTTAAAAACATTGTATTTTGTTTTGTATGTTTTTTGTTTTGTATGTTTTTTTTGTATGTTTTTTTTGTTTTGTATGTTTTTTTGTTTTGTCTGTGTTTTTTGTTTTGTATGTGTTTTTCGTTTTGTATGTGTTTTTTTTGTTTTGTATGTGTTTTTTGGCATACTTCTTTTTGTTTGTTTGTGCGAGGTGATGTGAAAAATGTCCTGATTGGGTCCGTGCTGCTCGATCCGTCCCCCCGGGGTCATTTGACCACTCGGTGGCGCGCCATGGCGGTACCCGTCGCGCTATGACGCTAAGCGTGAGAACTCAGCCGGCGAGAGCGACTCTGAGAGCGAAACGCGACCCGGGTCCACTGCCACTGGCGTGGCCATGGCGTGGCCATGGCGTGGCGTGCCCCCAGCCCCCGTATCCCTGTATGGACTCACATCACCGCTCCGTCATTTTAGTGACTTCTGATCCTCGTGATGGCCGAGGAGAAAAATGAGGAATAAAACGAAACGACGACAGAGCGGCGCTGTCGCGTTCTGGACCGGGAAGAGACTCCTCGTTGAAGGCGAAGCCGTCAGCGCGAGAGCACTTCAGTTCGAGGTCATGGTCCATAAGCTGTGTACAAATTTGTACACAAGGTACAGTTATACACTCTGAAAACCTTACAAACTATTTTCAGCCTTACAAAGAAAATTAGCTTGCTATATCAATGTATTTTCAGCATGCATAAGATTACAAAGAAAATACTTCGTAATTTACAAACTATTTCTTCGTACAACAAACTAAATTAGTTTGTTCGTACTATATGCTCAAAATACTAAGTAAGGTTTTGAGCGTGTTCTGAAGCACAATGTGGAAATATTGTCCCCAATTTACGTACAAAATTGGGTACATATATTATTTATACACAAACATGACAATAGTTATGGACAAATGAAAGTACATAAAAATTTAGTGTGTAGTGCGTGGTGGGTCAGTGTTCGCAGTGATCGCACAACCGCGTCACGCACGCCAGGCCCGGCAAGCCATGGCAAGCCGTCATGCAGGCCCCCCGGTGGCCGTCATGTCAAACTCATGTCCCGATGCCATGTCAACTCATGTCAGCGCCATGTCATATGTCGCCATCGTCGCCAGGCGCTCCGCATGGCTCCATGCCGTCGAGTCAACTCACTTCTCGCGAATCGTCAAAAGGCGCACCGTGTGCTCCACGCTCTCTCTCTCTCTCTCTCTCTCTCTCTCTCTCTCTCTCTCTCTCTCTCTCTCTCTCACGGGACGCCGCCATGAGTGCGAGAGAGACAGAGCGACGACGCCGGGCGGCGGTTCGGACGCAGCCACCAGAAGAAAGTAGTGGCCTGTTTGGAAGTCGCGTAGCGCCACGCGGGGCCGCACCTGTCGTCCGCTAGCAGTCTGATGCCGAGGGTCGTTTTCGTCGCTCTGTCTCTCTCGCACACATGTGCGTCCCCTGTAGGTGCGAGAGAGACAGAGCGACGACTCTCGGACTCGGCCCGCCAGCATGGGGGCCTCGTCGGCGTCCTGGCGGACGAGCGCGCCGCCACCGCCATGCCTTGACGTGCCGCCTTTCGTTATTGACGTGATTTTTTTCGACGAGGGGGAAAAAGTTAGTATGATGTACTGTGGCGGCTGGTGCGGATTAAATCGCCTCCCACATCAGAGGTTCCTTCGAGGATTTTTGTTTGTTTTGGGTACAGAATTTGGCGGACATGAGCAAGGATGTGCTGTGATTGGGTTGAGTAAGGTTTGGATCAGAATTAGACTTGGTAGGCTTGGACTGGTAGGCTGGTGCTTGCTTAGACTAGGTTTGAACAACCCAACTCCGTCTCCAGTTAGCCCTGTCTCAAGTCATCCCTCCCTAAATTGTTGGCTGAGCGATAGCGAAGCCCGTTACTCAGGTGGGGTTGAAAAATTTTGTCTGTCTGTCTGTCTGTCTGTCTGTGTGTCTGTCTGTCAGCACTACTCCTCCTGAACGGCTCGGCCGATCTGGCTGAGATTTTGCACACTTTTTAGGTAAGTTCTTGGCTCGGCACACGCGAAATTTCACTATCCTAGCTCAACTGGTTCAGTTTTTTTATAGCCCAAAAGCACATAAAAAACGGCGAAAAATCGAGTTTACTGCAGGCAGATCAATTTTGTCTTGAAGAAGGGGGGTCTGGGGGCGGAGCCCCCCAGCATGCAACAAGTTTGAGGTAACCGACGATGGGCAAGCCATGGCCTGCCGAAGGCAGGCTAGCGCCGCAGGCCAAGGTAGGTACGCCAGGCGCGGATTGGAGGAACAGGCAGCGAGACATCGCGAAGCCTGTTACGACAAGACGCAGTCTGGCGTAAACCTACCTTGTATCAAGTTATTCCTGAATTGTCTCAAGCTACCCCTAAATTGTTTCAAGCTGTTCTATTGTCTCAATAGCTGCCTCTAAATCGTTTCCAGTTACCCTTTAACTGTCTCAAATTACCCCTAAATTTTGTCAAGTTTGGCGTACAAATATTACGTAACGTCTCCTCTTTGAGGCCTCTTTTTGACCCCCTCCCCCCCGTCCATAATCGGTTCAACCCAACCTTCCCATGTATTTAAGACAGGACCGTCATCAGAGGCCGAACACCCTCCCCCCCTAAAAGTGATGACGTAGTATTTGCACGCAGCCTTACCCCCAAATTATCTCTAATTCCCTTAGTTATCTCAAGCTACCCCAGTTTGAGATCAAAGTGGCTGAAACACAATGGGCCCGAAGACCGGCGCAGGCGGCCGAAACTCCATGGACTGCAGAGTTTCAGAGAAGCTAAATAAGACTCGAACCAAACGTGTGACCCCACCAATGGACTCCTCGCTCGGAGAGCAATCCATTGGTCGGATCACACGTTCGGTTCGGGTCCCATTTAGTGACTCTGGAGCTCAAAACGCGTCTGGAGTTTCGGCCGCCTGCGCCGGTCTTCTGGGCCACTGTGCGACATCCCCTTGTTCCTCACCTGCGCGCATGAGCGCGGCGCCCTGCGGGTTGCCGGCGAGTCCGGCCAGCCCCCTCGGCGACAGCGTGGAGCAGTTCCAGCGCTGGCTGCGGAACTGGAGCTGGCACTCGTTGTGCGCCATGCGCAGCCCCTGCAGCGCCGTCCAGGTGGCGTCGGGCTGCCGGCGGCACAGCGCCTGCTGGTCGCGGCTCAGCCCCGCCAGCGTGCGGCACAGCAGTGTGCCCGCCAGCCCGGCCTCCTCGTACGCCAACGCGCCGGCCAGCGACCCGGGCCTGCAACCAAACACACTGTCAAAACCAGGGCGGGAAATAGCACGGTAAAAACGGTATCTGGTTTTTCCAGAAAGCCTATGGTAGAGACATAGGCGATTTTCAGGGAGAACCAGGAACCGTTTTTACCGTGATTTTGAATTTCAGTGAACAAGTTTTTGAATTCCTCATAAATTTTTCGATGACGTTTAATGAACTGCAGCCAAATTTCCATGAATTTCGATATGAGTTTGACTGGCTGTGAAAGAATTTAGTTGAGGTGTGAATAAATTTCATGAATTTAGATGACCATCATTTTGATTATCTACGAAATTCGGTGTAATCATTTTTTGGGATTGTTCCCCTTGGTTTACAAATGTCTTTGCGGTGGAAGGCTGCACCAACATATTACGTACAGTGAAGATTTTTTCCAGAGTACAAAAGACAGTCGACATAATACTATAAGGTCAGTTACAGAGTCAGGTGCACCACCATAATACAGAAAATTTTCACCATAATATGGAGAAGTTTCACTCTACGACTTTTAAAGTGTGACTTTTGAAACGAAAAGGAAACCGAGTCTCATTGGCAGCATAACAACGAAAATGCTTGTAATACAAACGATTAGTTTGTAAGAAAAAGATAAACAAAGGCTTGGCGAGCTGCACAAGAAAATTGTGCGAGGGCAACGCAGGATCTTCTCCTTGCGTTTCAAACAAAATCCGAGCACGATGGACGTCTTGAAAGCCAGCCAGTGAGCCTACGCGGCACTGCCCGACTCCAGTCCGAGCGAGCATGGCGCCTGGAGGGTAGGCAGTCCCGGACGCACGTCTGTTCGACGGGCCTGCATCGACGCTGCCGTTTCTGCGGTTAGGCACTACGTACGCCACGATCAGGACTCGTCAACACACAAACAACCAAACAAAGGAAACAACAATCCTTGACTCCTACGCACTCCTTTGAGGCCTTCCTTTCGCACCCAACCACCTGTCCGACGAGGGAAACAACCCCGCTTGTCGACACAGTCCCATGCTGTTATGTCATCCTTTTCTCGGCCAGTCTCCTTCCGAACGGTGGTGGTCTCGACGCACTGTCTCTCTCGCACTCGTGGGGCGTCTCGGAGGGTGCGAGAGAGACAGAGGGGGTCGCTGCCGCTCTACAGTGGGCCAGAAGACCGGCGCAGGTGGCCAAAACTCCCGACGCGTTTTGAGCTCCAGAGTCGCCAAACAGGACCCGAACCGAACGCGTGACCCCATCAATGGATTGCTCTCCGGACGAGGAATCCATTGGTGGGGTCACAGGTCTGGTTCGAGGCCTGTTTAACGACTCTGGAGCTCAAAACGCGTCTGGAGTTTTGGCCGCCTGCACCGGTCTTCTGGCCCACTGTGCGCTCACCCCGCTTGCTTGCTCTACTCGTTATCGTCCACCCCTGCGGACACTGATTCCGAGAGTCATCGCTCCGTCTCTCTCGCACTCGAGGGGCGTTCCAAGTGGGTGCGAGAGAGACAGAGAGACGACTCCTGGAGGCAGTCTGCTGCACGTGCTGTTTCCCCGGCCGTGGTGTTGGCAGTGGCGTTAGCACGGCGCCGAGAGCCCGTGCGCGCCAAGTAGACCAGGTTAGTGGTGCCCAAACGCCAGCCACCTGATTCAGGAGGCTCCCTTTCGTCGCGCTGTCTCTCTCGCACCCCTACGGGGCGCCCCAACCAGTGCGAGAGAGACGGCGCGGCTAAACAATCCTTTCGGAAGCAATCTAGAGGAGGGCTACCGCCGGCCGAAACGGAAAGTAGTGTATCGACCGTTTTCCCATCATGGCCAAGTGAGTCGTAAAAAAACAACAGCAATAAAAAGACCGATAAAAAAAATAGCGTGCGCGGATTTGGTCGGCGAGACTCCGCGTGTGGGTTCCAGTGTGGGAGGCTAATGCGGACCTAATTGCCCAATCGACGGATGGGTAATAAAGAGCTTCTCACGGCCTGGCCTGCTGTTTTTGTTGTTTTTTTGGGCTATCCATAATAATTAAGACTACTCTCCGGCACCTCGTCAAATTGAGCGTCTGCGCGCGTAATTTTAAAACGAAACTGGACACTGAATGCTGATGTCCATAACCATTTGCCATATTGCCATATTTGTGCATACGGAAAGTGTCAAACTATTTATTTAAAACATACCTAATTTATGTAACAATTTGTACATAACTCATGTGCACAAATATGGCAAAAGTTATGGACGAAAAGCCCATTGGCATTTAGTGTGTGCACGCATGACATCCAGGAAGACACTGTAAATCCAAAGGCAATACTTTTGGTACCTTTTTTGGCGATACAATTAAGTATCGCCAATAAACGGCCTTACGAAAAAGTATTGCCTTCAAAACGGCGATACACAAACGTATCGCCAAAATTTGGCGATACGTCGGAGTATTGCCACAATTTGGCAATAAACGTTAAACAAATCAAGGGGACAAGTTCCTAGTTCAATGCCGTGGTTTTGGCGATACCAAAAAGTATCGCCGAATTTTGGTCATACTTCTGTGTATCGCCGTTCAGAAGGCAATACTTTGCTGTAAGGCCGTTTATTGGCGATACTCAATAGTATCGCCGAAAAATGAACTCAAGTATCGCCTTTGCATTTGCAGTGGAGGCGTGTTCGACATTTTTGCCTGACATTGCACGGCGTAAAATGCTCAGAAACAATCAAGGTTACTGAGAAAAGTTTGTGAGCACGAAACTTTGCTACACGTAAATAAAGAATTTGTTCTGGCAACGAAAATGTCTGTTGATTTTTTGGATAGCGAAACAAAATTGGTTAGGCGTACTATCAATTTGTTGTCAGAACGAACACTTTGCTCTCACGACAAATAATTCGTGAGGCGTACAAACATTTGACGATCTCCTGACGATATTGTTCGTTGTCAAAACAACTAAGTGTTCGTTCTGACAACAAATTGATACAGTACGCTACCAACATTTTTTAAGCTATCCCAAAATCAATATATACATTATCGTTGATGCAACAAAGTCTTTTTTTTACGTGTATAACAGTGCACTGCAGTGCCGGAGTCACTTTGCCGCGCATTTCTCCGGAAAGTGACTCCGGCGAGTCACTCCGAGCGAGCGCCTCTCCGGCGAGCGGCCGGCCGGCAGAGCGGAGCAGAGCGGAGGAGAGCGCTCCGAGAGGTCCCAAATAATGACGCAATGGTGATTTAATGAAGCGACCGCCGCGCAGCAACGCGCAGCGAGCTCTTCAAATAAGAACGCCTTTATCCATAAATCACGCGACGGCGTGGCGGGGCGGGGCGGGGCGGGGTGGGGCGGGGCGGGGCGGGGCGAGCGGCGATGACGCTAATGCCTTCATTTCGAGTCCTTTTCGAAATAATACTCACCGCGCGCGGTCATGCGGCCCGCCCCGCCCCGCCCGTGGCGGCCACGACAAGCGCTGAGGCCCGTAACGTCCAGCCACGACAAGCGCGGCGGCGGCGGGGAGAATCGGAACGGAAACAAAAGGTTTTAATAACGCGCCGGTAGGTGGCCGGCCCGACCAGCAAGCACACTGATTCCGAGAGTCGCTTTCGTCGCTCTGTCTCTCCCGCACTCATGGCGCGTCCCGTATGGGTGCGAGAGAGAGACAGAGCGGTGAGAACGACTCTCGGAATCAGACTGCAGCACGGCCAGCGCGGCCACGGGGCGTAAGTGAGCCTTTGGGCAACACGATCACGGGGTCCTCCTCCGTCTAGGTGGCACGGCACGGCACGACACGGCACGGCACGGCGGAGGAAGACAGGCGGTCGGAGCGGCTCGTGTGAGGTAGAGGGCCGAGGGAACGCCAACAAACCAGCCAAGTGTGACGATCGATTCTTCGGCCGACACCTATCCCAACTGCCCCAGCGTGACCTGGCAACGCGTGGGTCATCTCGAACGAGCGTGAACACTGCAAAGCCGATGGTAAGTTTGCTCGGCACAGATTTGGGAAGCCGTTTGGAATGCGAAAATTTGGCAAGCTTGGCCTGGAAATACCACCCAGCTTGCCAAAATTTGGCAAGCTTATGAAGATTTCCGACCAAAGCTCGCCAAATTTTGGCATTCAAAACGGCTTGCCAAATCTGTGGCTTGCGCAAACTTACCACTGGCTTTGCAGTGAAAGACACGCCCCCGTGACCAATAATTTTGTACATACGGTAGTTTCACAAGTAAATTCGTGCTTTTCGTACTTAGATATGTTCGAAATTTTGCACGAGTTGGTGCAACCACGATCCTATGAACACACATTTGTAGGAAAAATATGCTGTGCATAAAATATTGTGTGGCCACGTAAAGAAAACATTTCACAAATAAGTACTGCGAGAACGAAAATGTTTTAAAGTCAGAAGGAAGAACCCATTCATTTTCCGTCAAGCCGTCCTCTGTGCGAAAAATTTCGAAATTAAACCCTTACAAAACGGAAGTGACAACTCGTGCTTTCCGCGCGGCCCCCGTTGAGTCCAGTTCGAACGTGCAGCGCGCGGACAATAGGCCGCAAATCACGCAGCGCGGCCACTGCAGCGCCCTGCAGTGTGCTTACAGTGTCTTACAAACGCCACGCGTGGGGCCCGTGGGGCTCATGCATCCCCCCGGGGGGCAAAAGCGACGACGGGGTGGTGTGCAAGCACGTTCCTTTCACCCCTCCCCCTCCACCCACTCACCACTCCTCTCTCTCTCTCTCTCTCTCTCTCTCTCTCTCTCTCTCTCTCTTCTCTCTCTCTCTCTCTCTCTTCTCTCCTCTTCTCTTTCTCTCTCTCTCTCTCTCTCTCTCTCTCTCTCTCTCTCTCTCTCTCCTCTCTCTCTCCTATTCGTTTCCGTCCTCACTTGTTCGTATTCCTTGACCGCCGCGCGCTGCTCGTGATTGTTGGACGTTCTCGTTGTTGTTCCCGATCTGGTTGATGTTGTTGTTGTTTGTGATCTCCTTGTCGTCTCCGGCGTGCCTCGTTTCAACTCGTTGTCGAAAACGGCCGCCAAAGGTCACCGCCGACGCGGTCACGCCGACAGCGTGGGAGCGGTGGCGATGTGGCCGTGCGTAGAGAGAGAGAGAGAGAGAGAGAGAGAGAGAGGGGAGAGAGAGAGAGAGAGAGAGAGAGAGGCGCCACCAAAGGGGTGCCGTGCGGCAGGACATTCCTCAAACTCTGTGCTCCACTGGCTCCGCCACCGTGTGCTGCTGTCCTCACACCGGTAGGCCACGCCCCGTGAGAGCGAGAGAGACAGAGCGGCGAGGCCACTGTGGAGAATCGAGCTGCCATGCGGCCCGGCAGTCAGCACGCGTTAGCCGGGCCAGCGCGTCGCTGCGTCGCGGTCTCCGTGTCCCCGTTGGTCCCCGTGTTCACACACTGCCCCACACTGTTACAAAACGGTGGCGGGTACCTTCCCCCTTCCCCTGTCCAGAAAAGTTGTGAGGAATTGGATAACCAGCCGTGTTTTTGGGGGGTAGCTGGCGTAGACGATGGTGGTTGAGCCACTGGTCTGCTGAAGGACACCTGGCTACGCCACTGGCCTGTAGGACACCCGGTGAGCCACTGGCCTGAAGGACACCTGGCTGCGCCACTGGCCTGAAGGACACATGGCCGCACCTGGCTACGCCACTGGCCTGAAGGACACCTGGCTACGCCACTGGCCTAAAGGACACCTGGCTGCGCCACTGGCCTGAAGGACACATGGCCGCACCTGGCTACGCCACTGGCCTGAAGGACACCTGGCTACGCCACTGGCCTGAAGGACACCTGGCTGCGCCACTGGCCTGAAGAACAACCTGCTACGCCACTGGCCTGAAGGACACCTGGCTGCGCCAGTGGCCTGAAGGACACTCAGCTACGCCACTGGCCTGAAGGACACCTGGCTGCGCCACTGGCCTGAAGAACAACTTGCTACGCCACTGGCCTGAAGGACACCTGGCTACGCCACTGGCTGAGTCGAATGGAGACCGTTTTCGGCGGTGGGCTCCTCTGCATTCAGGGAGCAGTGCGGCTGCTCTACGATCGCAACGGGGCCCAAGGCGGCCCAAGGTGCTCTGGGATGCTGTAGTGCGCGTTGACGTGCGTGGACTCCGAGACCACCTAGCCAGCCTGTCTGCTGGACCCTTTTTCCCCCAGAATGCTTCCGAAAAAATCTCGGTCGTTTTGATGACATCCTTGAAAGGAAACTTAGCCTCGAATGCTCGAAATCGTAGTAAAGAGACGACCAGAATTTCCGCGCAGTGTTGTGGCTAAAGAAAATTGCAGGATAATGGCTTGTACAAGGTTGTCCGGGAGGACAACCACTGTCGATGTTCGGGGTGGGGACACAGGATTTCTTAGGGCAAGAGATTTCGTCGGATTTCGCAAGATTTCACGCCTAAAATTTGCTTGGTTTTTCCTTCTTTTTGGAGGAAGATTTTAGGTTTCCAGAGATTTTGGGCGCTCAAGGGGACACAAGATTTCTCAAGTGGTTGCCCCCTCGGTTGTGTCTTTAATGCGTCTTACAAGTGTTTTCCACCCCTTTCCTCCCGTAACGAGGGGAACGTCTGGTAAATCTCGTGTTAGCCGGATTAAGGTTAACCCGGATTACCCTCGGATTACCTCCGGTTTCCCGGATTATCTTTGATCCAACACTAAATTACTATGAAGGTTTTTCTGCGTGCCAATGCACGAAATTAAACATGCACTTCTTAACGTACAAATTTGTGCGCGATAATGCACGATTTTCTGCATGCTTGCGCACGAAATCGTGCATTGTCGCGCACAAATTCGTGCGTTACGAAGTGCATGTTTTCGTGCATTGGCGCGCAGAAAAACCTACATAGTAATTTAGCGTGCAAGCAGGACCCCGGATTACCTCAAAAGTTTCCCGGTTTAAGTACCTAAAAAATTTTCTCGGATTATCTCTAAATGTTCCCGGATTACCTCAAAATTTTCCTGGATTACCTCAAAATTTCCCACGGATCACCTCAAAATATTCCCGGATTAGCCCGGACCACCTCAAAATTTATGGTTACGTATCGGGATGTCGGAGTACCAATTTGCTGCTGTCAGTCAGCGGGTAACCGAAGTCGTTACCGTACTCACCGGCGCGCTGCGTCAACTGTGGCGGCGACTGCGAGGCACAGGATCGCCCCCAGCAGGCCGGGCATGCCGAGTGGTCGGCCAGGGCCTCGGCCAGGGCGGCGACCGCGTGCACGGCGCGCTCGGCGGTGAGGGCTGCGCGTCGCGACACTGGGGGCCATGGCGCGTCATGCTTCTTCGCGTGCAGCGGGCGGCGCTAGCGGTGCTGCTCTGGCCGTGCCTCTGGCCGGGCCCCTGGGCGGCGAGGGCCCCGTCGAGGAGGCCGAGGCCGTGCTGGCGGCGTGCGCCCCGCGCCGGGCCATGCGGCAGGGGCGCCACCCGAAGGGCCGCACCTGTCAGGGCAGAGAGAGAGACGGAGATAAGCGACACCCTGGAGGCGGAGGGACAGGACGGAGGGACAGAGACGGAGATAAGCGAAGGCTTGGGGATCGAGAATCGCGGACAAGTCGCACTTATGGCGAGTGGGGGGGGGGGGGGGGGGTCACCGTGGCTGGTGCCACACTCGAAACCCGACAAATGTGTGCTCTCTGTAAAGGCAAAGAAAACGGCACAGGCCATGAAGGATCGCGCCCTTTGTAATCTGCTACACTAGAAAGTTGCCGAAATTTGGAGGAATAGGCGTGCGTACGGGAAGAGGGAGAGGGGTTTTTGCCCCCACCCCCAAATACAACCCCACCCCAACCCCCACCCCACCCCTACCTCTAATGGCACTTAGAAAACCACTTCACAGTGGGTAAGAAGACCGCTGAGGGCGGCCAAAATTCTAGACGCGTTTTCAGCTCCAGAGTCGGTGAATGGGACTACAACCGAACGTGTGACCCCCCCCCCCCCATGGATTGCTTTCCGAACGAGGAATCCATTGGAGGGATCACACGTCCGATTTGAGCCCCATTCAGCGACGCTGAAGCTCAAAACTCGTTTAGAATTTGGCCGCCTCCACCGGTCTTCGGTAGCACTGTGCGCCTGAAAGGAAGGCAGAAACCCGTGCGCACTTTACTGCCGTCGTGAAGGCAAAAAGTGCTGCGTTCTACCCCCCGAACCAAGTCCGCCTCTGCTGGCAGTGCCTCCACAGCCCCCCCCCCCCCCCCCAATTCAAGCTCGGCCTCTGGATCCGCCACTGAAGCTGTCCTCCGCGTCGCCGCCTTGCGCGTTGCACGTGCACCGTAATGACCAAGAAGTGCAATCTTCCGCAGCGAATCGGAAATGGCCTCGGACGAGTGTTTTCACGGCGGGCAGGGCAAAGTCACACGACGCCAGAGAGAGAGAGAGAGAGAGAGAGAGAGAGAGAGCGAGAGAGAGAGAGAGGGGAGAGAGAGGGGGAGAGAGAAGAGAGAGAGAGAGAGAGAGAGAGAAGAGAGAGAGAGAGAGACAACGCACACAGTCCGGGATCCGGAATTGTAACAGCAGCGGACCGTGCCAGCAGACTGACTCCGAGAGTCCTGTTCGTCGCTCTGTCTCTCTCGCACTGATGGCACCTCCCCTGTAGGTGCGAGAGAGACAGAGCGACGAAAACGACTCTCGGAATCAGTCTTCAGCAGAACGACTGGCCCAGGACATAAAGACGGGGGTGGCCATATAGGAAAGGGCTGCCTCTCATTAGAGTGTCCCTGAGAGTGGCCTGGCCCGTGCGGACGGCGTCGCTGCATTCACACCTCCGGCAGACGGACTCCGAGAGAAGTCTTGGTCGCTCTGTCTCTCTCGCACTCGTGCGGGCGTTTTTACGGGTGCGAGAGAGACAGAGCGACGAACAGGACTCTCCGAAATCAGTCTGCAGCGCACCTTCCCGGAGACGCGATGCGTCATCCAGTGGGCACCCCCGCCGCGATGCTGCCCGAAGTGCCCAGGGGCTGCCCCGCCACGGCCTTGCCGGGTGCGAGGCAGAAACAGGGCCGAGGCCAAAGCAATGCACACAAACACGTTCAAAAAGGAGAAATAATGAAAATGTTTCAAATTCCGACTTTTGCCGGGGCTCAGGGTCTCTCACCGATATCAGTGAAATACACGGTGAAAACGGTTCCTGGTTGGCCCAGGAGCTCCCTGGAAATGGCCTGTGCCTTTACCACAGGCTTCCTAAACATTCAGGAAACATTTTTACCGTGTAGTGACACAAAATTTCCAGAAAATCAATGGAAGAGTCCGACGCACAAAAATGTCCAAGTTGCCGCTGTGCAGTGGACTGGCTCCGTGTGGCTGCGCGGCGCGCGGTGGCAGAGGCGCTTCGGCGGCGCTTCAAAGCAGCCTCGTCAGCGTGAGAATGGCGCTGCAGAGAGCGCTTCAGAGCGACTCAAAGCGCACCGACGCCACCACACTGAGAGTCTCGCTTTCGTCGCTCTGTCTCCCTCGCACCCACAGGGGACGCCCCGCGAGTGCGAGAGAGACGACGACTCTCGGAACCAAGCTGCAGCGAGATACTCATCGCCAAGCGCGTCAAGTGGGGAAACAACGACCCCTTCCCGCGTCGCTCTCTGTCTCTCTCGCACTCAGGGGCCGCCCCATCTGAGTGCGAGAGAGACAGAGAGCGACGGCATTGCGGGGCTTTTCGGCGAGGCTGAGGATCAACCTCGTCCTCCTGGCCGTTCAAAGGACCTACTGAAGCGAGGCCTGCGACTATATAGTGCTCACAGACTGCTGGACTACCACCCTGCCTGCCTGCCAGCCTGTCTGTCTGTCTGTCTGTCTGTCTGCCTGTCTGTCTGTCCGTCCGTTTTCCCTTTCGTTTACTCAGAGTGAATGGCAAGTAGTGCGATGCGCGGCAGATTAGCTGCAAAGCGCCACCAACCCGCCGTCGCTCTCGAAGGACCGTTTATCCTCTGTCTCTCTCGCACTCGTGGGGGCGCCCCGTGGTCCCGAGAGAGACGGAGCGACAACACGATCCTTCAGTCCGCTGATGCTTTCTGGACAAATCGCCGCAGGCTCCAGTCGTGCCAAAGCAGAGCGTCGGTTCGGAAAGAATTAGCCGGGAGCTTTGAAGAGTGGCGCGGCAGAGGGAGAGAGAGTGAGAGAGAGAGAGAGAGAGAGAGAGAGAGAGAGAGAGAGAGAGAGAGAGAGAGAGAGAGAGAGAGAGAGAGAGCGAGAGAGAGAGCTTTGGTTCCCGTAATGCAAGCGAAAATAAATTGTCACTACAGGACACGATCTTGCGGCGCAGCCGGGCGCAGCGCCCCATGTTTTGGAGATTCAGGAATTTTTGAATAGGTAAAGACCATGATAGCAAGAATGAATGAATGAATGAATGAATGAATGAATGAATGAATGAATGAATGAATGAATGAATGAATGAATGAATGAATGAATGAATGAATGAATGAATGAATGAATGAATGAATGAATCGTGTGCTCAACAACTGGGAATTAGTCAAACTAGATCCGATAGAGGATCATTGATGGCAATCCGACAAAAACATCTTATGGTTCGCATCCTTTGAAACTGGAGTGCGGTCCTTGCGAACAGAGTGGCCGAACTGAAAACGACGCTCAGTCGTGGATGGAGTCGTGGGTGCAGGCGAGGGTGCATCAGCTCGTGGCTTCATTCAAGTTCCGAGAAGTCCGTTCCAGGACGCCGGGACTCCAGGATTCGGATCGCGCGAGACGGACTGGACCGACTGGACGCCGCCACTGTAGGGACGGTCCGGACCCCCGGCGGAGCCGCGCGGCGGCACTGCGCGTTGTGCACGCTCTTCGCACCTCTGGATCCACTCCACTGTCTGGGTGCCTCGATTGAGCCGTAAACGTGATGGACGGGTGGGTGTGGCTGCCGGTACCTTGATATTCCGAACACCGCCCCGTCGCTCCGTCTGTCTCGCTCCCCGACGGGAGGGCCCGTCAGTGCCGCGTCTCGTCTTCATTAGAGGCTGTTTCAGAGCCATTGCGCGCCCAGGCCACCGTGAATCCAGCCGGCTGCTGCACCGATCCCCACCCGGAGTCCGACGCGGCATCTCTCTGAGGCTGGCGGAAGCGAAGGAGAAGGCCCGCAACTCATCCCCCCTTTTGATCCTCTCTTCTTCCTGTTTCGATCCTCTCCCCTGTTCGATTCCTCTTCCCCTACCCATTTTTGATCCATTCCCCTTTCAATCCTCTCTGCGTTTTGATCCTGTCCCCTGTTCGATTTTCACCCCACCATTTTCGACAATTTTCTTTTTCGAGTCTCTATCTCACGCGCTCTTCCCTGTTTCGATCCACCTCCCCTTGCTTCGATCCTCTCCTCTTTCTATCATTTTCATTTCGATCCGCTTACCCTTTTGATCCTCTCTACTGTTCACCGGCCAGATCCTGTCGCCTGTTTCGATCCTATTGTCTGCTCCGACCCTATCACCTGTTTCGATCATCGCCTGTGTTGATCCTATCGTTTGCTTGGATACAACGCCTGTTTCGATCTTATCGTCTGTTTCGACCCTATCGCCTGCTTTGATCCTATTGCCTGTTTCGATCCTTCCTCACCTTGTCCTGATCCACCCTCTATTTTTGATCCTTTCCCCCACTGTGCGAAAAAACACAGTGATCCCTTTATCTTTTTTCCGGGATTTACTGTAGTTCGAACACGGATTTACCTGCTGGCTACAGTATCTACTGTACCTTACGGATATTCCGTACTCCACTCGCTGGTACAGTAATCCCGTAGAAAGTACAGTAGATCTGTTACAAAGTACAGTAAATCCTGTACTCTGAACTACAGTGACCGCTGTACTGATCACTACAGGGTTTACTGTGCTTTTTTCCCACAGTGCCGTTTCCGATCCTTTCCTCTGTTCGATCCTCTCCCTGTCGATTCCTTCCCCCTTTTTTGATCCGCTCTCCCCTGTTCCGATCATCACTCGCTGCAAGAATGTGCTCAGTTCACCCTCTTTGGCTGTAACTCACGAGGAGCTTACACTATCGGGAGAGTGTACTCAGATGAGCCCACACCAACGCGTACACGCTCCTAGAAGTGAACTTGGCTTGTATACTCCAAAGACTGAGCACACTGTTGAGTTCGCGGAACCACCCCGTTCGTTCTCGTCCCGCTGCCCCCCGACGTCACGGCGCGAGGTCAGGACGGTGGCCCGCGAGTCATCGAACGAGTATCGAACGCGCGTCATTCGATTGGGATACACGACCGGCCGGCGTCCCCGCTTCCACCTTCTTCTTGTTGTTGTTTTTGCTGCTGCTTTCGGGCCGCCGCCCGGCGAGGCGAGCCAAGGGGCCATGAAATGCGGCGAGACGCGCTAAACACTGCCAGCAGACGGATTCCGAGATTGGCGTCGCTCTGTCTCTCTCGCACCCGCAGGGGACGCCCCATGAGTACGAGAGGGACGAAGAATCAGTCTGCCAGGGATCTCCTCGGCGCGCTTCGGAACACGCCAATTTGTCTGGAACACTGTTCAGACCCGTCGCCGTGCCGGGGCCGCGCCGGCCGCCGCGAAAAACTGTTAAAAGCTCCGGAGGCAGGGGAGGGGAAGGGGGAGGAGGAGCGGAGGGGGGGGGGGGGGAGGAGGAGGGAGGGAGGGGAAGGGGGGGGAGGAGCGGAGGGGGGGGAAGGGGGAGGAGGAGCGGGGGGGGGAGGGGAAGGGGGGGAGGAGGGAGGAGGGGAGGGAAAGGGGGAAGGGGAAAGGGGGGGGGGGGGGGGCGGAGGGAGGGGGAAATCTTAACTCGTCGCCGGGGGTCGCTCTCCGGAGAGGCGCCCGCAAACTAAAAGGCGAAACTGCACATTAAGGGCAAAATTCGCCCCCCAGACGGACTTCGGGCGAGGAGGAGGAAAAACAGCGGGGGGAGGAAGGACGGGGGGGGGGGTGGGGGGGGGGGGGGCGGGGGGCCGGGGGGGGGCCGGGGCGGGGGGGGGGGGGCGGGGCGGGGTGGGGCGGGGCGGGGGGGGGGGGTAAACCCGGGAATGTAAAATTAGGAGGTGTGGGGGCCACCTACGTGGCCGACACCTTCAGAGGCCCCAGGCACCGGCCGTGCCGCCCGCCCCCCCACAGGCCCCGCCTCCGCCCCGCCCCCTCAGGTAGCGCGCGCCCTGCCACGCCACGCCCTGCCATGCCCTGCCACGCCCTGCCACGCCCTGCCTTCCCCGCGGCCGGGGCGCGGCACTAGAACGCTAGAGTGTCCTGCGGCAGGGACTTGCACCATCTAATGGCACTGCAAACACATCGTGATAGCAGCCAACAGTCTGCACTTTAAAAAAAAGAGAAGGAAAAACTAAAAAAAAAAGACTTTTATTTGGAAAAATTGTTCACCAGACGATCAAAAGCGTGACTAGAAGTTCAAACATCATTCTTAAAAGCAAGTTTCGACCCATCTTAATTTAGCCTATTTGGTGACAGAAGATTTTTTTTTGTCGACCTTCTTTGCCGGTTCTTGGAGGGACGGCCCGTAGGCCACCTAAACTTCAAAGGGAAAGCTAATGGAAATGACAGTGTTTCTGTTTGACGGTGGCGTGGGAAGCTGGGCTGGGCGACGGCAAGGGACATGGGCCACGCGTTGCGTCAAACGTCATGCGATGGATCGTGATAAGCTCCGCGCTATTTAACCAACCGGTTACGTGTGGTGCAAAAAACACTTCAGGACAAATCGCAACACCGGTTTTTAGCAGGACACGAGTAAGCTTCAGCTTGACACGGCATCAGAATTTGGTCCCTTCTCGAATAATACACAATACCAAAAGGGCCCCGTTTTTTTTTCCCCCCGCAAAGGAATTTTTCATCAAACACAGCCCCTGACCAAATTTCTTACATAATTGGGCCCTCACTTTAAAAAATTAAACATTTAAAAAACTTTTTTTGATAAAAAAGTTTCACTGGTTGTCTCCTTTTTGGTGGCACGGAAAATCGAAAAAACGGGAATTTGGAAATTACGGCACTTTGCAAAGGTTTTGCACAAAATATGAGGGTTTTCCCCAAATATTTTGTAAAACAAACCCCCCCAGGGATTTTTAAACCCCCAATTGAAACACCCCCCCCGACCCGCAACCCTTCCTTAAATA
>NW_023144625.1:9108547-9129731 GCF_012932325.1 Thrips palmi | reverse complement strand
AATTCAAAAAAAAATCTGTTTTGGGCAAAAGCCCCCGGTCGCCGGAGGCGGGTTTTTTGCCCCCAAGGGCAGGGTTTTGATTTCCTTGCTGTTTGTTAGGAGGCTTTCAGCTTTGGGCGACCCCAAATTTGAAGCCAAAAATTCGCGACCCCCAGGAAAAATTTCGCGACCCACGGCCCCTCCTTTAACAGCCACGGCGTCTGATCCGAGGCGGGCATTTTGCTCCCTCAACGGGCAACTGGTCTTTGGACCTTCCTTTAGCATGCCTTTGTTACGGAGTGCAATTATCAGTCTTAGTTTGAGAGCAGTATTGTCTCAAAGTTGGCCGAAACGCTCAGAAATGTCTATAAAAAATCGTGTTTTGGGCCGTTTTTAAGCAGCCACTGCGTCTGATCCGAGGCGGGCATTTTGCTCCCTCAACGGGCAATTGGTCTTTGGACCTTCCTTTAGCATGCCTTTGTTACGGAGTGCGATTATCAGTCTTAGTTTGGGAGCAGTATTGTCTCAAAGTTGACCAAAATAGTCACAACGATTTTTCAAAGACACTTGCGACCGTTTTGATCGACTTTGAGACAATACTGCTCCCAAACTAAGACTGACAATCGCACTCCGTAACAAAGGCATGCTAAAGGAAGGTCCAAAGACCAATTGCCCGTTGAGGGAGCAAAATGCCCGCCTCGGATCAGACGCAGTGGCTGCTTAAAATCAGCCCAAAACACGATTTTTCATAGACATTTCTGAGCGTTTCGGCTAACTTTGAGACAATACTGCTCCCAAACTAAGACTGATAATTGCACTCCGTAACAAAGGCATGCTAAAGGAAGGTCCAAAGACCGATTGCCCGTTGAGGGAGCAAATGCCCGCCTCGGATCAGACGCAGTGGCTGCTTAAAATCGGCCCAAAACACGATTTTTCATAGACATTTCTGAGCATTTCGGCCAACTTTGAGACAATACTGCTCCCAAACTAAGACTGATAATTGCACTCCGTAACAAAGGCATGCTAAAGGAAGGTCCAAAGACCGATTGCCCGTTGAGGGAGCAAAATGCCCGCCTCGGATCAGACGCAGTGGCTGCTTAAAATCGGCCTAAAACACGACCCCAGGATCGCCGCGACCCCTTAAAAAAATTTCGCGACCCCGCTTGGGGTCGCGACCCTAAGGTTGAGAACCACTGGACTAGAACCGAACGTGTGACCCCACCCCACCAATGGATTGCTCTCCGAACGAGGAATCCATTGGTGGGGTCACACGTTCGGTTCGAGTCCTGTTTAGCGACTCTGGACCTCAAAACGCGTCTAGAGTTTTGGCCGCCTCCACCGGTCTTCTGGCCCACTGTGCGTCGTGCGGGGGAGGCGTGCGAGTCAGTCGGGCCCTGTGGCAGGCCGCCATGCCCCACGCCGTGCATTAGCTAATTGAGCCCAGTTGCGTCATCCGGACCGACGGCTCGGTCTGAAGACTGATTCTGTTAGAGAGAGAGAGAGAGAGAGAGAGAGAGAGAGAGAGAGAGAGAGAGAGAGAGAGAGAGAGAGAGAGAGAGAGAGCGCGCGCGCGAGCTTCTCGGTGCATCGAGTAGTATGCGTTTTCTACCACCGTCGTACAGTGGACGTTTAGCAGAGCCACGTCGCTCTGTCTCTCGCACTCAGGGACTGTTTTCCATGCGAGAGGAAAGAAATGCAACCTTCACTACGGTTCGTGTGACACACGACGGACTATCGCGGTGAAAGGGATCGAACAACCAAGTCAAGTGGCGTCTCTTACGTACAGGTGGCCACTTTCAAGTACACACCTGCAGTCACTTCGACGAGTGGTTGTATCGAGGGTGAATCACTCGGCCTTCTGATGTACTCATGAGTACATGAGTACGGATGAGGACACCTTAGAAAACTCATAAATTTCACATTTACTTAAACGTTTAATGGCTTTATTTAGTGTTTCAGACAATACGTAACACCAAATCTTACTTAAAACTAGCGAATTTTGCTAAATTTTTACTTGAGAGTACACTGAGTCTGGGATAATTTGTACACATGTGTACAGCAGTGATTCACCTCTGGGGTTGTATGCAGTGCATTCATTCAAGATGATCTTGGTTTGAATTGGAGCCAAAAATGTTCTCATTCACAGTAAACGTATTGACTAAAGAAGATTGGACACAAGCGAATTGACTTAAAACTAAAACGATTTTAGTGTAGCTCTTGTCTTACATTTTTGCATTTTTGCAGTCATGGGAGAAACGTGCGTGAGACATACTAGTTCACACCATATAATGTGAGACTGTCCCATACACGGTAAAAACGGTACCTGGTTTTCCCAGGATGCCTATGGTAGAGTCATAGGGGAGTTCCAGGGAGTTCCTGGGAAAACCAGGAACCGTTTTTACCGTGTACTTGGATTTGTTGTGACATTATAAAAGAAAACGTGACCATTCCGAGAAAAGGCGGTCATCTCGCTGGGCTAATTATGTTGACTGGCTCAAACAGAGGCGCGCGGTTCACAGTGAGGGCGGCGCTGCAGACCCATTCCGAGAGTCGTTTTCGTCGCCCTGTCGCTCTCGCACCTAGAAAAGAAGGCCCCTTGAGAGCGAGAGAGACAGAGCGACGAACGCGACTCTCGGAATCAGTCTGCAGGAGAAGTCCCCCTTCTGACGCGCCGCCCCTGCTTCTCACGGCTATCCGGGCATTCGCTCGGAAAATTCCGATTTCGTGTTTTTGAGCGGTGAACCCCGATGAACCTGGAACATTCTTTCCTCTCCATTTTGCTACTTTATTATTTTGTTGGCCCCCCTGGAGCCCCGGTCCGCGCTGGACGAAGGGGCAAAATAAAACGAAGATGAGGTGGTCAAAATCAATAAAGATCAAATAATAAAGTGAGACTAAAAGACAGCGGCGGGCGGCATTCAGCGGGGGCAGCGTGTCCACATGTATTGAGGGGATCATGAAGCGACGTAGCGTGGCGGGGCGGGGCAGGGCGTGGCAGGGCGTGGCGGGGCACAACGTGGCAGAGCGTGGCGGGGCACAGCGTGGCAGAGCGTGGCGGGGCACAGCTTGGCAGGGCGTGGCGGGGCACAGCGTGGCAGAGCGTGGCGGGGCCCCCGTTGAGGATGAGCTAATGTGACACGGGTAGTGTGGGGCAGGGCGTGGCGTGGCGCGGCACGGCGTGGCACGGCGCGCCCAAGGGTCGAGTGGGGCCTGCCGATCTGGCTCTGGGGGGCCTTGGCCTGCAGTTTGATTCAGAACAGGGCCCTATTGTCTCTCTCGCACCCCCGGGGGGCGGCCCACGAGTGCGAGAGAGACAGAGCTACGAGTCGGCTTCCCGGCGGCGGCGGCCCGATGAGTCACTCACAAACGGGCCGACGGCCGGGGGACCCAGGGAACCTGTGGGAGCCGCCGCGGCCGGAGGCACCGGCAGCCTCGCTCCGGAGGAACGTTTCGTCGCTCTCTCTCGCTCTCTCTCTCCCTCCCTCCCTCTCCCTCTCTCTCTCTCTCTCTCTCTCTCTCTCTCTCTCTCTCTCTCTCTCCTACGGAGCGCCCCATGAGTGCGACGGAGACGGAGTGACGAAACGGTTCCTCGGCACCAAGCGGCAGGACCGCTGGGCGGCGCGAGAGGACCGACCGGCGCGGACCTGCAGACTGATTCCGAGAGTCGTTTTCGTCGGTGTGTCTCTCTCGCACCAGGGGGTGGAAACGGGGCCGATTTGGCGGGCCATGGCTGCGGCGATGCGTGCACGGCCGTTTTTGCCGTTTTCACCACTTTACCGCGTTAGTTGGTAAACCACTTTCCAGCTGAAGTAGTCGTCTTACCGACAAAACCTCCACGCCTACTTAAAGAGTAAGGTTGGAGGATCAGCAAATAAGCTCCTTGGGCCGAATTGATACTTACAAAATGAGATATTCACATTTTTGTAACTTGTTTACACTTTTTTCGGCGTTTTCAGGCCAGAATCGCCGCACCCGAACGCGGATGAGCCAATTAAAACAAGTTACAAACATGTCCATGACTCGTCCTGTGGCTATCAAATCTTCAAAACGGGCTTATTTTCCCGAAGAGACAACATTACTCTAGAAGTACACGTACAGGATTTGTGCATAAGATGTCTTCTTTAGCTAGAAAGTGGGTTTCTAGGAACCACGAAAAAACAACAAACAACGGCCGTGCACGCATCGCCGCAACCATGGCCCGCCAAATCGGCCCCGTTTCCACCCCCTGCTCGCACCCATACGGGGCGCCCCATGAGTGCGAGGAGGGACAGAGCGACGAAAACGACCCTCGGAATCAGTCTGCTGCACCCGATCGGGCTGGTCAGCGGCTCACTGCCATTCTGGTCCAGTTCCACGCCCCGCCCCGCCGTGCGGTGACCACGGCTAATTGCGGGACACTAATCCGTGTTGGCTGCAACATGACGCCGTGGGGAGTCGCCGACTGCCTGCGGGCCCTGCGCGCTGATTGGCTGATTCCGAACGGCGGCAGGTCGTCTCCGTCTCCCTCGCACTCACGGGGCGTCCCGGAGGAGCGCGAGGGAAAGAAAGAGAGCGACGAGCGTGCCGTCGTCTCGCACGGACGACGGACCTTCCCGTTTCTTCTGGTCTTCTCCTTCACTTATAGACAGTTCAAAGAGTCGTTATGAATGATTATCACCGAATTTGGGGGCCGCATCTCCTTGTCCCTATACAGAGACATTCAACAGGTAGGCCACCTGTCCGCGATTCTCACATCCAATAATTTTCGCCAATAAAAAAGTATTATCACTTAGAAAGAGGTCATACGGTGCGAAAATGTATCACCGAAAAAATTGTTCCTGCTCAAGTGTGTTTTTTCTCTAACGGTCTTCCATTGCAGTGCCCTCCGGGCCGACAGTGACGTCTCACACCTTCAAGTTTTCAATTTCCGTGCGACGCGAAGTGCACCCAACAGTCCCGACTCCATCATCTCCGCCTGTTCTGCTCACTCTCACTAGACCCACGGTACTTCCCTACCAGCTGTCGCCGGGTTCTCAGGAGCCCTCATCAACAGCAGACTGATTCCCGCAGAGTCATTTTCGTCACTCTGTCTCTCTCGCACTCATGGGGCGTTCCTTTAGGTGCGACGGAGACTGCGCGCCGAAAACGCCGCTCGGAATCAGTCCGCAGGCGGCCAGTAGACTGATTCCTAGAGTCGTTTCCGTCGCTCTGTCTCTCTCGCACTCATGGGGCGTTCCATACGGGTGCGAGAGAGACAGAGCGACGAAAACGGACTCAGTCTCCAGGCCCTTGCCAGTCAATCGCCGCTAATCCAGCGACAGCGGCCCTCGGCTTGAATGTGTGAGCGAGCGCGCGCCGCGAGGCCTGGCGTCTGACGCTCGTAGAGACGCTGCCTGTCCGTCTGACTGTCGCCGCGCTGGGCCGGGCGGACGGCGGGGTGGGGCGAAGCAGAGCCCGAGCGGCGCAGGGGAGGGGGGCGGAGGAGGGGGCGGGCGCCTCAGCCTCCGCCAATGCCCTGGCCCGGCGAGCCCAGCAAAGCACCGCCCACCGCGCTGCAAGGATACTGCACTGCGTGTCCATCTGGCTGGCCGCACACAGCGGGCCAGGAGACCTGCGCCAGCGGCCGAACACCTCTAAACGCGTTTTGAGCTCCAGAGTCGCTGAATGGGACTCGAACCGAACGCGTGACCCCACCAATGGATTGCTCTTCGAGAGAGGAATCCATTGGTGGGGTTATTCGATCGGTTCCACGGGGGGAAAGGGAATTCGTTGACCCAACGAAAAAGTACGTTGAATCCGTGGCAACCGAAAAAAAATGCGTTCGAGTAACGAAAATTTTGTTGGTTAAACCAACAATCTGTTAGCGCAACAAAAAAGACCTGGGAAAGGAATAAATTCTTCATTTTGCCTCCTCATCTAACATTTCGCTCCGCCAACGGATTGTTCGTCGTACCAACAGATCATTTGTTAGGCATGGCTTGGCCACCCTCTACGCAAAGTTCGAACTAGATCTAGGCACGCTACTGGCTCTGGTTACGTCCTCCACAAATTGGTTAGGTCCTCTACAAATTGACCGCGATTCAGCGAGTGGAGCAGCGCCGCCGGGTGCGATCTGACCCGACATGGCGGCCACGCTCTGATTGCCAATTTGAAAGCCTTTTTATTTTTGCTGATTAACTTGCTCACCTCCCTGCCCTAGGCCGCCTTTGGCCGCCTCGGTGTGAAACGCGTCCGTCCGCGCGTGCGTGACCAAGATGGCTGCCTCCAGCCGCCAGCCGTGCCAAATCAGCGATACTATAGCCGTTAATGCGTTATTTTATGAGTTATTAGCAGCCAGTGGAGACTTCTTTTGTGAGGCCAACTCACAAAGACCGCACTCAACGCCCGTCTCCGGACGCCTGTCCGTCCGTCTTTGGGTCTGTGCGTCTGTTCGTTCGCCCGTCTGTCTGTCTGTTCGTCTGTCCGCCTGTGGCCGATGTCTTCCCTAGAGCTCCCCGGTCTTACAGCAGGCAGCCCCGACTAATCGATGAACAAATAGGGCAACAGAAACTCGGAAGATCAAATTTGTCGAGGTGGCGTTAGAACTGCGGTTCTAGCACGACAGAAGTTCAATAGTTCGCTGTTGGTTATTTTTCAACGAATTTGACGTCACGTTTCTAGTTTGCAAACGTACTAAATGTTTCAGTAAAAATTTTGTACGAGACATCACACGACACGAACGTGTCGTATGTACAACGCGATGTTGCACGGACGACTCTTGACTAGTCGAACCATTGCCAACTCACATGAAACTTTCCACGATCAACAGTGACCATAACGCATTGGCCAATATTTCGGTTTTCTTTTTCGCCTTCAGGCTGATTCCATGGGTCGTTTTCGTAGCTCCGTCTCTCCCGCACCTCGTGAGGCGTCCCCTACAGGTGCGCGGAGAGAGACAGAGCGACGAAAACGACTCTCGCGGAATCAGTCTGCTTGGTCGTTTGCGACTCCGGCGTTACATTTCGGCGAGTGCGCGCGGATTCCAGGGCCGCATTTTCTCGGGGCTCGGCTGCTCGGCCGCTGCGTCGCCACTGGAACACACATTTCACGGATGCATCCCATATAGTCAGTCAAGCCGCGGCAGCCCTATGGTGTCGGCAGGAACACATAAATAACGCCGGGGCCTTCCATCATGCGAGCAAAAACTGGGGCTTCCCCCTCCCCTCCCTCTCTTTCTCCTCCGTTCACCTGTGCTCTCCCCCAATTACGCACCTCAGCAGGAAAATATTTATTTACGATGAAAATTCATTAGGTTCATCTTTTTTTTCCTGTCACAAGGCCTAAAATGCTTTGCGGTACGCGAGAAAAAACAAGGTAACACACCGACAGCCTTGCCGAGCGGTGACATTTGCGAAACTGTCCCATCGAGGGGAAATTTACTTTTGATTTTTTCTTCCATCGACGCGCGCAGACTAGTCATATTTATCATAGCGGCCTATATGAATAAAGCCTCGTGACAGGAGTCCCCTCCACTGGCAGGCCTCCGCATGCCCGCCCCGTTTTCGCCAGTGAGAGAGCTTCGCGCGACGCCGTTTTTGCGTGGCTTGAAGTGACCGCTGGACCGTCCGTCGTCTGCACATTATTATTTTTTCCCCGCCCGAAATTCCTCCTCCAGGCTCTCCAATCGGCATTTTAACATCGTTAGGGCGAGGCCACGGACTGGCCATCCACTGTCCCGCGGGGCAAAACGAAAAGAGCTCAATTTTGAGCAGCGGTTTCGCAATGTAGCATGCAGAGTGCTTGAAACACGTGGTGTGGCAGGAATGAAGTCTCAGTAACGTATTCAATAGATTCAGCCATCAGAAGAACAGATTTAAACCAGGGTGTTCTATTGGCATGGCAGTCAATAAGATATCTAACAGTAAAGTAGTTTAGCCAACCAGAGAAAGACAAACCATAAGTCTATTCACACGATACATCAATAGAACGAACAGACGATATTATTATTTAACTCACAAGATTGGAAAATTGCTGCACCATATTAACCCCGTGACAAAACCAGATTAATTTGCAACTAGCCAAATGTCGCAGCGTTGCAACATTTTATGGACCCGCCTTTTTTTACGCATGCCATTTGTACAAAACTGCTTATTGTAACGCCCCAATAACGATCCAAGAGTTGTTATCTGGATTCGGGAATCATTTCTTTCGGTCTTTTCTTTTCATTTCATCATTTCTTCATTAGCATACAACACCAAAATCTGCGAAGCAAGAGTAAATGCCGGAGGTCAGTGTTGTGTGCACTCTTAAAACCATACGAAGTATTCTGAACATACATGTAACAAACTAAAATACTTTGTTATGAAGAAATAGTTCGTAAATTACAAAGTATTTTCTTTGTTGTAAGATGTATGCTCAAAATACTTTGTTATACGAACTACTTTTCTTTGTAAGGCTCAAAGTAGTTTGTAAGGTTTTCTCAGTGTGGATGATTGTCAACCAGATTTTAGTCTACTAGGGTGCTTTGGATTTTGCTAGTCGTGGTAATTAGTAACCCTGGTCCGAGATTCATAAAAACCAAGACCGCCTCTCTTCCCTTGAAAGAGATCCTCCCCTCTCTCGCGCTAATGTCCACCTAAACTTTGATTCGGTTCCACTGGCCCTCCCCCTGGCCACCAAAGCCCCGCAGACGGGGCTATTTCGCGCGCAGTTGTTCCGCGTCGCTCTGTCTCTCTCGCACCCAAGGGTCGTTGCGCACGGGTGCGAGAGAGATAGAGCGATGCGGAAATTCGGAGCTCCGAGTCCCCATCCAGCTAATGGCAGTCGCTTGCCGCGATTTCATGGCGGGCCGCGCAGGCAATGCAGTGTGGTGTCCATTCAGTCAGTAATGAACCCTGCTCCTTTTGTGTGGCGCCAAGCCGCGCCAAGCCGTGTCACGGAGGAGGCGCGGACGGACAGACGGACGGACGGACGGACAGATGGACGCCGCTAATGGGGTGGGTATTAGAATCAAATGCGCACGCTTGTCCTGTGTGTAATGTATATCTTGCCGTGCGCGCACGGTCACACACAGGAACATACAGTGGCGCGCACACGCTGCAGTGTGTGTGTGTGTGTGTGTGTGTGTGTGAGAGAGAGAGAGAGAGAGAGAGAGAGAGAGAGAGAGACGGGGAGATGGTATTACCTATCGACTCGTAGCCATCCACAGAGCGCGAAACGCACAGAAGCAGATGAAGATGGACAAAACACGAAAACATGCCGGCTCATTCATCGCCTTTCCGTTAGTGAGAACACTCGAATGAATGGGAAAGAATCGGAAAATGCCAGAGTAAAACTAATCAAAAAACAGTGTTAAGTAACATTTGCGATTTTTTTAGTTTCTACGTTGTAAACGGCAAGAGATGTAAAAAAAGAGAGGCATATGCTGACAAATGAATTTCAAAGTAAATTTTAGATTCACATTTCGTTTTACTGTCCATAACTTTTACCATATTCGTGCGTATGTAAGCCCTGTTGAATTCAATATGTCGGCCTAAAAAGGGACAAAATTTTAATTTGGTGCTTTTTGTAAATGGTAACAAGTAGATGTACAAACACTTACATGTGCACAAAATTTAAAAAAAAAATGCATTTGGCACGTAAACGGTCGCAAAATTATTTTTTCGTAAACAGTTGCAAAATTATTTTTTTTTCATTTCCTTTCTTTTTGCTGTGTAGGCACTTGACGGATGCGACGTCCGCCAACATTTACCTTTAGCGCCGCAGCGCCGCCGCCTGCAGACAGTCCGTCCCGCGGCCCTTTTTGTGGGCCGGCCGTCCGCCGGGCCGACGGCGACGCATCCAGCCGTGTAATCCGCTTCCCAGTTTTTATTTCCATTTCCTGATATATATTTGCCTCCTCAGGTGCAGCACAAAAAAAAAAACGGGTGTCACCTGGAGCAAGCGCTTCACCGTGGAGGAAGCGCGGCGGCCGGGGTGCAGCGAGGACCAGCAGGCTGATTTAGGGAGTCGTTTCCGTCACTCTGTCTCTCTCGCACTCATAGGGCGTCCCGCATGGGCGCGAGAGAGACAGAGCGACGAAAACGACTCTCGGAGCCAGTCTGCAGGACCTAGCGGGCGGCGTGGATGTGGAGCAATTGCCTGGAGTCCGCTTCTGGTCAGAGCTCCGTCACGCTCTCTCGCACGGGGCGCCCTATGAGTGCGAAAGAGACAGCGCAACGACGGCGCTTCGGAGGCAGCCCGCCGGTGCGCACGCGGTGCCCACTTACGCGAGAAAAGAAGCTCGCAATCACTTACCCTGCTGACCGGACTGCGTGCGAAACGGCCACTCGTGCGTCACGCCGCGCACGCGGTGCCACGCGTTGCACTCGCGCAAGCATCGCACTTTCGCACGCCGCCGCGCAGTCACCGAGTATACGTGCGGACATTTTTGAAATTGCTCGTCAACGGAGGACGGAGAGAGAGAGAGAGAGAGAGAGAGAGAGAGAGAGAGAGAGAGAGAGAGAGAGAGAGAGAGAGAGAGAGAGAGAGAGAGAGAGAGAGAGAGAGAGAGAGAGAGAGAGAGACAGAGAGAGAGAGACAGAGAGAGAGAGAGAGAGAGAGAGAGAGAGAGAGAGAGAGAGAGAGAGAGAAGAAACCGAAAAACACGTTTTAAGGCGGTAGGGCCTCTGGCATTCTTGGCGGGCGATTAGGGACACAGTCGCATATAATGTTGTCCAAACAAAAACTCATTCCATCGGACGGGTTGTGCAGCGAAGCCCAGCGCAGAGCCGCGCAGCCAAAGCGAAGCGCGCCTTCAAATGTGCGGAGTCGTGAGAACAGGGGGACGCCACCGCGGGGCGGGCAGACGATAGTTGCGTGGGGGATGCGTCACCTCGAAGTCACTGCGCTTCAAAGATTATGAAGTATTTTGAGCATGCATAGGACAAACTTATTTCCTTTGTTATACGAAGAAATAGTTCGTACGGAGTATTTTCTTTGTAAGCTTATGTATACTTTGTTACAACAAGCTGTTTTCACACTAAATGTTTTTATACAAATTTTGTACGAGACAGCACAGTTTTTAGTGCACACGAACTTTTCGTACAAATTTTATACAAAAATGGCGAAAAATGTGCAGTTTTTCGTACAAAAATTGTACCAAAATTTCGTGTGCACAAAAAACTGTGAGGTCTCGTACAAAATTGTACATAACATTTAGTGTGTTGTGTTGTAAGACCTAAAATAGTTTGAAGGTTTCTTCAGTGCACCCTTGGAGAACGGGGTTTATTTTCCAAGGGCGATTTTTGTCGCTGAGTGACGCCATCTCCGATCACACTCAGTCTCAGTTGACTACGAGTGGGGGATTGCCTCCGGATTAGCCGAAAATTTGCAAGCCTCCATCAGCTTGCCAAAATTGGGCACTAGCAGGCAATCAAAGCTCAAAATTTCGTCAAGTGAGTGGAGATTGTAGATTTCAAGACCAGGCATCCAAAGAAATTGGACACTGAAATTTAAAGTTACTTCTCCTCGGACCATGACGGTACGGTGGTGCCAAAACAGCCCCGAGACATGTGTTCGAGAGGGGATCTGGCACGCTGCTAAAACTGCTCGGAATCCGACCGGAATGCCCCTCGCCGAAGTTGGTCGCTGCGCCGACTGAATGGACTCTTGCATCAGTCGAGCCATTCCGCCACCCGCACTCCTCGCTCTGTCTCTCTCGCACCACTACGGCGATCCCCTCGAGTGCGAGAGAGACAGAGCGAAAAGTGCGCGCAGCGCAGAATCTCTCGACAGACCACACGGGCTCTCTGGGCCATCCCCGCTCACCGCGCTCTGTTGACTGATTCCGTGAGTTGTTTTCGTCGCTCTGTCTCTCTCGCACTCGTGGGCATCCTTTATGAGAGCGAGAGAGACAGAGCGACGAAAAAACATTTCGCACAGACGCGCATCGCGCCATTTTGGGGGCCTTTCGCGCGGGACGTGTGCGCGGGGTCTGATGCCGAAGATTGTTTTCTGCGATTTGGAATCGACGACTGGTCGGCTTCGGCTCGCCCGGGATCAGCGAGGCAGCAGCGGAGCGGCTGATTCCGAACCACGCATTCGTCGCTCTGTCTCTCTCGCACTCACGGGGCGTCGCGTAGAGGTGCGAGAGAGACAGAGCGACGAAAGGCCACGCGGGTGCAGCCCGCTGCTTCTGCAGCGCGTTCCCACATAAATCTCGGACGTGTCATTCGATACCTCAAAAATACCAAACGGTCCGTGCCTCGGTCCGTGCAGTGCCCTTGGCGAGTTGGGCGCAGATTTCTCCACGCGGCGCGGCGACGCCGGACGATCTGAAAGGGGGAAACCACCAAAGCCCGTACAGATGATTAGAGTCGTGTCTATGGCGGTACTCCTGCACTGTAAAAATAGAAGTGTGTAGAACTTCCTGCAAGACGACGCCGCACCTTTTTAAAACGCGGAGGTGTGGAGTTTTCAGTCCCCACACTTTGGAAGGGCCGAGAATTTGAAGCAACGCATAAAATTGAGCATGCGTTTCAGTATGCATGAATCTTCTGCACAACAACGGACACACTCCATTTTGGTTACGCACAAAGTCACGCATTTTAAGTAATCATGCTCAATTTTGTGCGAAGTTTATGCACAAAAATACAGAAATTTAGTGTGTGCATCCTCCTTTACACTTCAAGAGTGGATTCTCCACACTTTCACCATGCCAGAGTTGGGACACCTACCTTGAAACTTGAAGAGGTAGGGGTTCTGTGACCCAAGGAACACGAAACACTCACGAAGCACTCAATGGATGTCAACGACGTCAAAATGACGCTTTCCCCGTCGAAATTTCGACTAAAATTAGTCAAATTGACATCAAATGATTTCACGGTGAGCGTTTCGTTTTCTGGGGGGTGCTACGCCACACTTGAAGTTTGGGGACTGCAAACTCCACACCTCCTGGAGGCTTACTCCTCACCAGGAAGTGCGGAGTTCCCACACTCGGTTTGACAGTGTGCCACGAGGTCGGGGGACGTATTAGGCAACTGTGCATCTGGGCCATAAACTTGCCCGGCCCGTCGGCCGGTGGAATGTTTGGCATGCCGTGTGACAAAAGGTATAAATTAATAGAACATCGATCGCGCGGTTCACGCATTCCTGAAATCGGTCTTCATTGGAAACCGCTCTGACGTACTACCTGTTTTGTGGTTTGCGAAAATACAAGCAGGACATGTGTCACCCAACGTGGAGGACACGTGTGATTTAGTACTCTACAAACTCAAGTGTGTACATAGTACACTTCAACCTGGAGTGTACTTGGCATGTACACTCCAGGTTGGCGTGTACTTGGCATGTACACTCCAGGTTGGCGTGTACTTGGCAAGTACACGCCAGGTGGCGCATACCTTCAGGTACACTGTTGCTGGCTCCTGCAGGTATGAGCCACCTGGCATGTACTTGGCTACACGCCATCCTGGAGTGTACATGCCAAGTACACTCCAGGTTGAAGTGTACATGCATGTACACTCCAGGTTGAAGTGTACATGCATGTACACTCCAGGTTGAAGTGTACATGCATGTACACTTCAGGTTGAAGTGTACTATGTACACACTTGAGTTTGTACTCCAGGTTGAAGTGTACACCATGTACACCAGGTTGCATGTACACTTCAGGTTGAAGTGTACTATGTACACACTTGAGTTTGTAGAGTATTTGGTTCGCCGATTCTTTTTCCTAGTGGAGGAAGTTTGGGGTTGAACCAACAGTGTGACTTAGCCAAGCTTACGTACACCATACGTCCAATCATTCCCTAGAGCTCGATTTCGTAAACAATAAAATTTAAAGAACGAAAGTTTGAGCTGAGATAGTATAGTGAGTAAGTAAAGTAAATATCCTCTTTTTTTTAAATAAAAAATTGTAGAATTTAAACGTTTCCTTATAATCTCTCTGAGGTTGTCCAAACCCAAACTCCCCGAGTTTAAAATATCACAAATCAACTCGAAATTATTTGTTCCGAAATGTTCCACCATTGTTCCAAATTGTCCCAAATGCTCCAGCAGAACAAAATTTGACGGAAAAAATCAAAATTTCATGATTAGAATCAGTCGGTGCATCAGTGAATTTTTCAAGCGTCTCATCTCATTCATTCTCTGTGAGTCTGTCAAGTTCTCATCGAACGGGCTGCTAGCCCGGCGTATTCAATCTTCACACAAACAGGCCATTCTCATCGAATTTGTCGTCCTGAGCTTCCTAATGTGACCAAACCTTGACCTTCGTTCTGACGCCGCACTGTTTTGGGTCACGCCCGCCATACCGCCCTGGAGCCGCCATGGTCGTGGCCGCCGTTCCCACGACGGGCTGCCGACGACACTGCCAAAGACCCAGACGCCGAAAGGGTGACGGACTCCGCTTCCCAGGAAAGTGTCTGGCGGACGAGGAGTTTCCGTGATTTCCCGACAGTCGAAATGAATCAATCGGAGCGCCTCTCCTTCGGGCACCTTCGGCCACCTTCGGGCCGCGCCACTTCCGAGAAGAGAGAGGCCAGACTGCCAGACGGGGGGCCCACCTGTTGAGGGGGTCGGGGCCCGGCACGGCCGCGGCACGGCTAGACCGCGACCAGACGCGCGGAGACTTGAACGCGGGGACGGGCCGAGAGGTGGCGGCGACACACGTCTGTCTCGTCGTCTTCCAGACGCTTCTCGGCAGAGGTCGAACCTTTCAACGGTTTCGGATGGCTTTGTCGGCGGTGCCGCACTTGTTGCATCACCAATGTCACCCACTGGCCACTGATGCAAAGGAATTAGATAGGAAGATTACCACACTAAGAATGAAAGAGTCATGATCATGACTGAAATTTTGGGCGAGGAATTTTTTATCACCCAAATTTGGGTGAGGAATTCCTCACATTTGGATCATAATACTATGGAGCCATGTAGGTAGCTGATACACCCTTCCTCACCCAAAATTGTCCTCACCCAAAATTGGGTGACAAAGTAAGTTACCTCGCCCAAAACTGGGTATTGACCAAGACTTTTTCATTCTCAATGCAGGTTTCATGACAGTCTCAAGAAATTGCCATGCCTGAGTAGTACTTCCACAGCGTCCAAAAAAGTTGTTTCTTGAATCAAAATAAACTATTTTTAAAGTAATCTCACTCAATCCAAGTAAGTAAATCAACACGGTTCATGAGACCGCAAGGGAGGGCTCCTCCCTGTCGAGACTTGCGCGCCGAGCCGCTGTCGATTAGCAGTGTGGTGAGTCACGGTGAGTAGCCGGTCGATCAACAAGCACTCAGGTTTCGTCGCTCTGTCTCTCTCGCACTCATGGCGCGTCCAGTACGGGTGCGAGAGAGACAGAGCGACGAAAACGACTCTGGCGGTTCGAAAGAGGTGCGCGGCGGTGCACTGGCGGTACGGGGGGTATTTGTGCGGTCGCCGGGCAACAATGGCGTTTCAAGCGTGTTTCCTCCGCCGAGTGATTCAGAAGACGTTGCTCTGTCTCTCTCGCACCCTTACGGAGAGCCCCATGAGTGCGACAAAGACAGAGCGACGAAACGACGAATCGCTCTGCTGGTTTCCTCCGGGGGGGCGTGGCCGAGGCGGCACACTGTGCGGCACTGCCTGCGAGGCGGGTGGCAGGGCAGCCATGCCGTCTCTCTGTCTCTCTCGCACCCCCACGAGGCCTCCCATGAGTGCGAGAGAGACGGAGAGCCCTGCTCGGGATCAGACTCCGGGCCACCAAGGGCCGCGGGGCCGGCGGAAGGGAGCGGCCGGCGAGGTGTGAACGTCGGCGGTCGAGGTGTTTCAGGTGGATTTGAAGACCTTGTCGGCCTGCAGCCTCATCGCGTCTGTCTCTCTCGCACCCCGCGCAGCGTGGCCAATGAGTGCGAGAGAGAGAGAGAGAGAGAGAGAGAGAGAGAGAGAGAGAGACAGACAGAGACAGAGAGAGGGGGGGGGGGGCTCAGTCTGCTGGAGAATGAAGTTGCGCCCGATGACTGGAGGTAGCAGCAGGATGGGATGAATGAGGCTTGACTTGACACGCGCTTGAGGTGGATTTAACGACGTGTTTTATTCGCGTCTAAAACGACGTAAAGCTTCAGAGACTGTACAATGTTTTCGGTTTGCACCGCGATGTCACCGCGCAAATAGACCGTGTTTCTAAAAGCGACTAGTTCAACACATGTCCAGGGCACAGATGATACTCTTTTGGAGGAAGTTATTGTGTGTGTGTGTGTGTGTTAAATTGATTTTGGGGTGCTGCTCATTTTGTCGCAAACCGAAAAGCTCAGGATGAATCAGAATGTGTAGGACGGCTATATAGAAATAGACGGAAATCAGACAAAAAACTCTAATCTCTTAATTTTTCTTTTCATTCCCATTTTTTTTTCCAGTGGGGCGGCGTTACTGAGTCAAAGGTAGGTGTGGAAGTTTTGGGCTGATAAATGGTGCTCGCCCTGTGCGGCCGGCCGAGGGACCACGGATACAGACTGGATACAGGCCCCCCGCCGCGCGGCCCAGCAGGCCCGGCTACTGCCTGCCTACCTTTGTGGCAAACAGCTCACTCTGGCCGAGCAAACGCCGCAGTGGGCCACAAGACCGGTGGAGGCGGCCAAACTTCTAGACGCGTTTTGAGCTCTGGTGGGAATCGAACAGTGTGACCCCACCAATGGATTCCTCGATCAGAGGGCAATCCATTGGTGGGGTCACAAGTCCGGTTCGAGTCCCATTCAGCAGCACTTGAGCTCAAAATGCGTCTAAAATTTGTGCGTCGCCGCCGTCCTCCTACCAAACCCTCACTGCTGCAATCGCAAATATTTCAGTCAGAATTCACCGCATACAGAAAGCGTTTTTTACCGTGTAGTGCGAATGCAACAACACAGTTTTCTCCACCCCTTCTTCCTCCTTACCAATCCAGGGGATGGCAGACAGACAAGACAGGTAACCCACCCAAAGTAGACGTCTGACGCGTCAACATGACTTCAACTGATGTCACGTCTTTCGTCATGTGTGTGTGTCCGTGTCAGGTGCCAAGCAGATAAGCAGCGGGACCCTGAGTCGAAGCGGAGAGGAGGCGGTGATGAAGACGTTGACGAACAGAACAGGACAATGCAGGCGGCAGTGAGGTGGTCTGATGATGGCCTGGATGCGCATTATAGGAGCAGAACGGGGGGAGGGGGGAGGAGGGAGGATGGAGGGAGAAAAGAGGGAGGGCAGAGGGAGGGCAGAAGGAGGCAAGAGGGAGGGCAAAGGAAGGGAGGGTGTCGGGTCGGGGGGGGGGAAAGGAGGGGGGGGGGGGGGGGGGGCAGACAGCGGGTGGCGACACGGGTCTGATCATAATTGCCCTCTTCGGCTCGGTGCGATCTCCGTACAAAAGGTGCAAATGATGACACCTAACGCGGCGTGACGCGCCGACGCGCGCGCGTTACGCGGTCTGCCGGTATTCTGCGGAAAACCGCCGCTGGACGTCTGGAGGCCAGCACCCCGGACAGGCACGGCCAAAAACTAGGGCACGAGGAATCACGCCAGCTTGGTAATGTATGAACATGCACATTACCGGGGGGGGGGGGGGGGGGTCGTGTAATAGTCGGGTTATTCTATGCGTAAATGCCATGCTTACTGGTTCGCAAAATGGCCGTAACTCGCAAAATCTTGCCTGTTTAGGATTGTTTTGGGTCATCTTTAGCTAAATCCGGGCGTAATAGTCGGGTCACTGGTTTCGAGATAGTGCATTCCCCTCTCGTACGCAAAGCATAAAATACTTGGTCCAATTCCATTGAGGGCTGATTCTGTTGCAGATGAAGAAAGCTCAACGCAGCTGAACTGCCCGAAGGAATCGATTGAAACAGTCCCACACACGCAGCCTCCAGAGCACGCGCGCGCATCCCCCAGCGACCGCAGCGACACGCCGCGGAGACCCGCGGTACCAGACGGGTACGCCGTGGTGTGCGCACGCAGCAAGCAGGTGTGAGCCGTGTGGGCCGCACCACCCAAAGTGTGAGCCCCACAGGCTGTATACACTCTACAAACTCAAGTGTGTACATAGTACACTCCACCTGGAGTAAACATGCATGTACACTTCAACCTGGAGTGTACTTAGCATGTACACTTCAGCCTGGAGTGTACTTGGCATGTACACTCCAGTTTGGCGTGTACCTTCAGGTACACTGTTGCTGGCTCCCTGCTGCAGGTATGAGCCACCTGGCATGTACTTGGCAAGTACACGCCAACCTGGAGTGTACATGCCAAGTACACTCCAGGTTGGCGTGTACATGCAAGTACACTCCAGGTTGAAGTGTACATGCAAGTACACTCCAGGTGGAGTGTACTATGTACACACTTGAGTTTGTAGAGCAGGTGAGGGAGGCGGGCCGCCACGGGCCGCCGGCCGGGGCTCCAGAGGGAGGCGTCCGAGCGCGCCGCCCGGCCGTGTGCCGTCTCCGTCGCTCCCGCAGGCGGGCCGCGAGAGCGAGAGAGACGGCGGTCTGTTCCGGGGGCGGCCCCCGGGGGCGGGGCGGCACGGGGGGCGGCACGGGGGGCTCCCGGCGGCCCCTTTCATGTGCTGACCACCCCGATAGCGGCCACCCGCCCCGCCCCGCCCTCAGCGCCGCGCACCCATAACCCCAGAGGGTCCGCGTGGCCAAATCGGGGCGGCCGGGCCAGTGCCCTGGCCGGATGCTGGCAAGGTGAGGTGTGAATCATAGGCGGCAGGCCGATTCCGAGCCGGGCACCGTCGCCCTGTCTCTCTCGCACTCGTGGGGCGTCCCGCGTGGGCGCGAGAGAGACAGAGCGACGAACACGACCCTCGGAATCAGCCTGCAGGTAACACTATCATTAGCCGCGCACTGTTTGTCGCGCCAGAAATTAGTTTTCCGGGCGGCGGGGCGAACAGCTTGCGGGCGGACGCCGGCCTACCTGGCGGCCGGCTCGGCCGCGGCCGGGAATCGAACCCGGGAACCCTGGGCCGGTGGAGCTGGAGCACGTGCCAAGAGGGGACGGGCAGTAATCGTGGTGTAATCCGGCCCACGACGAGCAGTGTGGGAACGAAGTTACTTTGCAGCGGCAACAGTAGAAGGCAACATGGATTTGAGAGAACATAGAGGGACACAGTTATAGAATTTGCGAGTCTGTACTACTCACACCTTCAGTGAATCACAGATCTTGGGACAGAATAGGCATGAAAAAAATAAAACTCATACGAGAGACCGGCTTGTTTGTGTGTCGCTTCAGAACTTTCATTTCTCTAAGTGGGAAGTTCATTTTGTTTATGTTTTTTTTTTTCAATTTTTCACAGTAATTTAGTGCACTTGTTTTCGGACTCGAACTGAACGTGTGACCCCACCACTGGATTGCTCTCCAATCGCGGAATCCATTGGTGGGGTCACATGTTCGTTTCGTGTCCTGTTTTTAGCGACTCTGCAGCTCAAAACGCTTTCAGAATTTTGGCGCCTTCACCGGTCTTCTGGCCCACTGGCCGAAAACGTTGAATGAATGGAAATGAACGGAAAGCGCTCGCCTTCGACAATCTCTCCCGCCTTGGTCTCGAATAGCTCGCCGCCGCGTCGACCAAAGCGGGCCAGCGACAACAGCCACGAGGAAGCGCGCTACCGCATGGCGGCCGTTTGCACAGGCAGGCGCCGTGTGCTTTGCAACACACACACACACACACACACACACACACACACACACACACACACACACACACACACACACAAACACACACACACACACACACACACAAGCACTCACACGCGAGCGCGCTTTGTGCATCCCACCCAGCGCCAGGCCGAGCGAGCAACAGGGAATAATGTGTGCAATCTCCTTTCTTTCTCGTCCCAAAAGTCCCGAAAAGCGCCAAAGAGGCGGACAGCGAAAAAAAAAGGAGGTCGGCACATCAAAGCGCTATGAATGGACATACCGGCCGTCGTCCGCCCGACGCAGCAGAAGCAGCGCTATGCATCTCGCCATACCCCCTCCCCCTTTTCGTCTGGGACTCCCCTGCTCCATTCGGTCGGCGCCACGGACCCGGCCGGCCAGCAGCAAGGGAGGGGGGGGGGGGGGGGTAAGGGTAGGGAGAGAGAGGTGAGAGAGGGAGAGGAGGAGAGAGCGGGAGGGGGAGTGAGAGAGAGGGAGAGAGAGAGAGGGAGGGAATGGGAGAGAAAGGGAGAGGGAGTGAGGGAAGGAGAGAGAGAGGAGAGACAGAGAGAGAGAGAAAAAAAAGAGAGAGAGAGAGAGAGAGAGAGAGAGAGAGAGAGATATATGCAAGGGGAACGAGGGGTAAACACTTAAAAGAATCGTGCTGTAATAGGTGGTATAAACGTGAATTGCGCACATGAAAACGCTGCAATTTTGTCACATTTGACCTGAAAATGCTGCGCAATTCGGCCACCTTTGTCCCCCAAATGGTGTTACGATTACGTGTATTCCGCGCGTAATACAGGGATTGTGTTTCCTCTGTGTTTCCCCTCCTGTTCCCCTCCAAGGGGAAGGCAAGGGTCAGTTACGTGGAGGGATGCAAAAGGGGGACGGGGGCATGCGGGATGGTGCAGAGAGGATGCTGGGAGGGGAAGGTGGGGTGGAGACTGCATGCACAAGGACTGTAAGGTAAAGGTGCAAGAAGAGGAGAGAGAGAGAGTGAGAGATAGATAGAGAGAGATAGAGAGAGAGAGAGAGAGAGAGAGAGAGAGAGAGAGAGAGAGAGAGAGAGAGAGAGAGAGAGAGAGAGAGAGAGAGAGAGAGAGAGGAAGTGCGGCTCCACTGGCAACAGGACGCCGTGTGTGTTTACCCCACTCTGAAATGGTTTGACACTCTTTGAAGTGTGTGCTGCGCATCGCCCCGACCCGACGTGTCCGTCCGCGGTGTACGCGCCTCGGCGAGTGCAGCACCCTCCGGTGGCGGCATTTACACTCCGTTTCCTGCGGACTGCCGAGTGATTCCGAGAGTCGTTTTCGCCTCTCTGTGTCTCTCTCGCACCCATGGGTCATCCCGTAGAGGGTGCGAGAGAGACAGAAACAACTCTCGCTTACTACGACTTCGCCCTCATTTCAACCTAACGAATTTCGCACCACACGATTTTTGAGGGAGATGCGAACGCCAGCGGCGGCTGATTCCAGACGGTGCTTTCGTCATTCTCTCTCGCACCCCTGCGGAGCGCCGCATGAGTGCGAGAGAGACAGGGACCTCCCACTCGCGCGAGAGGAAGGTGAGACTCGTCGTTCGTTTAATTTTCTGGAGGGGGTGGCGCCGGACGGCTAAAAAATCCGGGGGGACCCAACCC
>NW_023144625.1:9045859-9108047 GCF_012932325.1 Thrips palmi | reverse complement strand
AGGAGAGAGAGAGGGAGGGGAAGAGAGGGAGAGAGGGAGAGAGGGAGAGAGAGGAGAGAGAGAGAGAGAGAGAGAGAGAGAGTGAGAGAGAGAGGCCCGAACTGTTCGGAATATCAGTGTGACGGCCCGGCCGGTGCACCCATTAGGAGGTACAACAGCCACCGCGCCACCGCACTCGCCATCCCGCGAGGCGGGGCGATGAAGCGGTCCCGGAGGTGGCCGAGCTGGCCGAGCGGCAAGACTGAGAGTCGTTTTCGTGGCTCTGTCTCTCTCGCACTCGCGGGGCGTCCCGTGTGGGTGCGAGAGAGACAGAGCGAGCGGCCGCGCGGAGGTGCCGGGCCCCCCACGCGCTGCCGGGGGCGCTTCACACCGCCGGGGCGAAGGCCCCAGAGGCCCCAGAGGCCCGGCCGCTCAAATTGGCCCACACCTCTCGGCCTCCCGGGCGGCGACCCACAGGGCGGCTCCGGACGCGGCGGACGCCCAGGCTGTAATAGCCCCGGGCTGTCGCTCTGTCTCTCTCGCACGCATGGGGCGCCGCGTCGGGGTGCGAGAGAGACAGAAGCAGTTGCGGAATCGCGAACGCGAACTGCGTGTACTGGATGGCAGTGCCCTGGCTTACAAAACGAATTTCAGCGACGCCGTGCTGCCGCCTGATGGCGCAGGATCGTCTCTCTCCTCTCTCTCTCTCTCTCTCTCTCTCTCTCTCTCTCTCTCTCTCTCTCTCCTCTCTCTCTCTCTCTCTCTCTCTCTCTCTCTCTCTCTCTCTCTCTCTCTCTCTCTCTCTCTCTCTCTCTCGCACCCCTGCGAGGCGCTCCACGAGTGCGAGAGAGACAGAGCGACGGTCCTGCTGAATGCGGCTGCCCCAAGAAGGGCCTGGGCTGCCATCGTCCTGCCCTTTGCGGGACGCGCACGCACTTTCACCTGCGCCACTGTAGACTGACTGATTCCGAGAGTCGTTTTCGTCGCTTCGTCTCTCTCGCACTCGCGGGGCGCCCTCTACGGGTGCGAGAGGGACAGAGCGACGAAAGCGACTCTCAGTCTGCAGGCTAGCCGCCCCCACCGCGCGCGGTATGCGCGGCACGTCGGGTCATAACGTGTTTTCATTGTATAAAATATCGTTTTCTGCGTGGCGCTGCACCCCGAGTCCGACGGCGACGCGCCGAGCGGCGTCAGCGAGCATCTCGACGAGAGAGAGAGAGAGAGAGAGAGAGAGAGAGAGAGAGAGAGAGAGAGAGAGAGAGAGAGAGAGAGAGAGAGACCGCGGCCAAGTTTGGTGCTGCCAATGCCGTGCACTTATTGTCTCGCCCTACACCGTGCACCGGCCCGTCAGGCCCGTGCAGGCGTACACACATAGTGCATTGTAATGATTGTTTTATTTGCGCGCCCTTCGGTTCCTGAGGTTCGCTTCGGTGGCCTTCGGTGGCCTTTCTGCCGCCACTACACTGCTGCACCTGCAGACTGCAGCTTGTCCGTGATATCTCACGTCCACCGTTATCAGAACAAGGAAGGGACGGGACCCCCGGGCCGGGAAGGACGCCGGGCAGCAAGGCTCACTCTCTTTCTGTCTCCCTCTCCCTCGCGCCGGCGTGGCGCGGCCCGTGAGTGTGACGGAGAGCGCCTTGCTCGGAATCACTCAGCAGGGCCGCGCGTTGGCAGGGAGCCCAGAAGGAAGGGGCCCCGGCCCGGCACGGGTCAGCGGGGCCATCCCCCGCGCACAACGCCCAGGAACGCCCTGCGAACACCTTTGGAACGCCCCTGGAGTACCCCTGGAACGCCCCTGGAGTACCTCTGGAACGGCTTTGGAGTGGCCCTAGATCGACCCGGGAATGCTCCTGGAATGTCCCTGGAACTGCCCTGAAGCGTCCTTGGAACACCCCTGGAACGCTCATGGAACACCTCTGGAACGCCCCTGGAGTACTCCTGGAACGCCCCTAGAGTGCCTCTGGAACGCCTTTGGAGTGCTCCTGGAACGACCCTGGAACTGCCCTGAAGCGCCCTTGGATCGCCCCTGCAACGCTCTTGGAACACCTCGGAACACGCCATGGAATGCACGCGGTGACGGATCTGCGTCGTTCCAGGCGTTCCAGGTGTTCCAGGTGCAGTCCCAGCGGCCCCAGCTGGCTGCTGGAATGCCCCGGCAGTGCCCCGGCAGTGGCCAGGCAGTGGTCCCCGCTCGGACTAGTTTCCATAATCCCTTCCAGAAAACAAAGCCAACGGCGGCCGGGCCGGCCAGTGAGAGTGATGGTGCGTGTGGAACTCATGCCAATGCGCGGTGCGGCCGCTCCCAAACGGCGCCTCTGTCTCTCTCGCACGCCCACGGGACGCGCCGCGAGTGCGAGAGAGACAGAGGCGCGCCAAGGAGATCACCGCTCCGAATCGGCACCTGCAAGTGCGAGTCTCTCACCAACCAGCGAAAATAATGCAAACATCAAATGTCGTCCGATTTCCCGCGGCCCCAACCTGCCGAGTGGTTCAGAGGGTCGTCGCCTTTCTCTCTCCCTCTCTCGCACCCTTATGGAGAGCCCCATGAGTGCGACAGAGACAGAGCGACGAAACGACTCTTCTGCATCGCTCGGCGTGGCGGCCAGCCCGAGCTGGCAGCCGGCAGCCCCGAGGCGCGTGCGCTGTTGGTGGGCCGCCCGGCGGGGCTGGCGGGGCTGGCAGGCCCTTGGCCGAGACTCGGCGGGGCGGTGGGCCACTCGGTGGGCCTCATGCCGCCCTAAATCATCGAGGGCGTCTCGTAAAACGCTCCATGTCTCATTACAAGTCTTAATAGTGGGCAGTCTGCCTTAAGGCTGCGCCCGGCCGGCCTCGCTTTGCACACCTGAGCACCTCGCCAGGCGTGGCGGGGCGTGGCGGGGCGTGGCGGGGCGGGGCGGGGCGTGGCGTGGCGGGGTGTGGCGCGGTGTGGCGGGGCGGGACGCAGGAGGCGCCGTTCGGAGCCGCGGTTTTTGGGCGGCCGCCGGAAACGGACTTGATAAGTATTTTTACGATTGTCAAAACCTTATCGCGCCACAACAATAATTGGCCGGGCGAGTTTCGCCCAAAGTGCGCCCCGCGCGGGGAATGGGTACAGCAAGCACACGAGTGGTGGGTCTTCTTCTTCTTCTTCTTCTTCTTCTTCTTCTTCTTCTTCTTCTTCTTCTTCTTCTTCTTCTTCTTCTTCTTCTTCTTCTTCTTCTTCTTCTTCTTCTTCTTCTCGCTCAGCTGCTGCTGCATCACCACCGCCGGCGAAAGAGTTGCAGTTATATATATGTGAATATATCTTCATACGCATTTATGACCCTCCCATTAGAAAAGCCTCGTGTGTGTGTGTGTGTGTGTGTGTGTGGCGCGTACGTGTGCGAAGTATAGGCAGTGTGTGCATCCTGGAAGAGAATGAGAGCTTGACCATGATGGTAGTGGCACCACGATTGGCGAGGGAAAGGTGTCCCAGAGAAGGAGGCCTCCTCAAACGAAATTCCCCCCAAAAGTCTAACATTGTCCGTCGAATGACAACACACGAACGCGCTCTCCGCGTCGGTGGGGGTGATCGAATTTATAGGGAGAGGCGCGCGCGGGGCGCGGAGCGCGGAAGGACCTCCCACGGGGCCGGTCCGGCAGCGACGGGCCGACGGCCGGCGACGGGTATGGCCGTGTGGCTAACGAATGAAGCGGGGGGAGCCGAAGCACGAAAGAGCGAAGAACGGAGCGAGTCGTCGGGTTCAGATCGGGTTGTGCAATATGACAAGCGGGCGGGCAGGCAGACCGCGGGGGCCCTGCAGCCGCACGCCCCGCCCCGCCCCGCCTCGCTCGGGTGGCCCCCGTGGGCCCCGTGGGGTCCACAAAGGCTGGCCTAACCCGCGCGATGTCGGGACAAATGGTTCTCAACACGATCATCGGGTCATCGGCGATCAATTTGATCGTTATCGGGCCGCAGTGGCCAGGCCAGGCCAGGCAGCAGCGCCGTCCGTTTTCGAGGCCGTTGCTTTAAACTCTATCGGTGGGACGGGACTCGCTGCCGGGCTGCCACTGACCGGCCCGGCCCGGCTTCCAAAGTGGTTTCCATGATTTTTACTCCGCTCCCCGCTTTTACGCCCTGATCTGAACGAATATGAGCCCATCGGGTCGTCGCTGCCGCGGTGCGGCGCAGGCTGTGGCGGGGCGGGGTGTGGCGGGCAGTAACTGTCAGCACCGGGCTGCCAACGTCTCAATCCGGCTTGCCAACTTTACGGAAATACAACTGCATTGCGCGGCTAATTGGTCCACCTGGCCGCGAAGCATGAGAAACGCACGAGCAGGGCCCGAAGCGAGTGTACAGTCGCGCGAGCAGGGTCCGAATCGCGTGTACAGTCGCACGAATAGGGCCTGAATCGCGTGTACAGTCGCACGAAGAGGGCCCGAATCGCGTGTACAGTCACACGGAGAGGGCCCGAATCGAGTGTACAGTCGCACGAAGAGGACCCGAATCGCGTGTACAGTCGCACGATCAGGGCCCGAATCGAGTGTACAGTCGCACGAAGAGGGTTCGAATCGAGTGTACAGTCGCACGAGCAGGGCCCAAAGCAAGTGAACGGGAGCTTTGATGAAATGTCATCAATTTATGGTAAACTTGTCATTATTTCTCAGTGATAAAAACGTTACTGTCACAAAGTGAAAACAATTTTTTACGGTGTGTCCTTGCGTCACTTCTGAGACGGCCCTGACCAGTCGACCACGAATCGCGGAATGCAGCCTGAACTATCGACATTCCTCCGTCGCGGACACCTATCATTGGCTCTTTCTTTTTCGCGCACGCGTTCGACAATAGTGCAATCCCTCCGGATTTGCTCGCATTCGTTACGACAAAAATGTGGTTTTCCTTCCACACAAGATTATTACTGTCCGGCGACGCAAAGTTTCGTGAGGTTCTCTAGCGATTCGCTCCGATAAGGGCAGCGCGTTGACAAGGGGCTGCATTTGCATATGCCCCGCGCATTGTGCGTCTAGAACTCGCTTCTTCTCTCTGCGTTGTCGCTCTGTCCTTGTCGCTCCCCTACGCCGCACTCCATGCGTGCGAGAGGGACGGAGCGACGAGCAGCGGAATCGGACTGCAGGTCTGTGTTCGCACGGCACAGCGGACGGCGTCCCCTGCCGGGTGGCTTCGATTATATTCGAGCGAGATCTCGAACCGGCCGTCGGCGGGGCGGGGCGGGGGGGGGGGGGCGAGGCCGCGGGAGCCAGCACACTGTAATGGTGCGCTAATTGCGACGCGATATGGCCTATCGATTCGATTTCTGACTCTCGATTCCGCATTCGATTTGTCGCACTCGACCTCGATGCTCGCTCGCGATGCGAAACGGAACCTGCCGTTTTCCCACGGTATCCTACTGCGGACGTTTCTTGTTGTCTCTTTGTGAGATTCTAGCGGATGATATTTCCATCACTTGCATCGAATGACAACAATGTCGTAATTTTGATTGTTGACATTTTTTTCACCATCAGAGCTTTCATTCTTGCGGGCCTGACAACAACAATGCCATCAGTTGTTTTCGCGACATTCTCGCAAGAAAAACTCGACAACATTACCCTTGAAATTGTCATCAAGTAGCAAGCAAAATTTTAACAGTGCCGAGTCCCTGACGATCACGTCCCTCCGCCTTGCGTAATGTTAGCGGGACCGAGCAGCGATGGGAGTCAAATCCTTTCCAAAATGGATGACACACTGTCTGAGGGTCATGGTTCGTCTGCACATCGTGACGTATGTGTGGTGTGTGTGTGTGTGTGTGTGTGTGTGTGTGTTTTGTGGGGGAGGGGGGCGCAGGCGGCGGACGACGATGGGTGATTGAACTTACTGCGAAATCATTTTTCGATTCACTCTGACGTGAGTCATTTCGCTAAGTGCGCGTGGCCTTCCTTTGGTTTCAAGTCTGCACCGTCCTTTTCCACGCCTGAGTCACACACACACACACACACACACACACAGAGAGAGAGAGAGAGAGGAGAGAGAGAGAGAGAGAGAGAGAGAGAGAGAGGCGGGGCTGACGCTCGGGCCGACGGCATTCCTCATTGGATTCGCTCACCTTCCACTCGTAATTATCAAATTATTTGACACTTCGGAGAAAAATTTATGCGCGCTCTAACAGCAGAGGCGCCTTTATTGTGGCATGAATCACTCGGACCCACAGTGGACCCACCCGGGGCGGCCCGTATACTACTAGAGGGCCGCGCGACGGCCGTGCCCAGAGCCAAAGCGGCGCGCGCCTCCTAGAGCGACGCCCCGCCAGGCGGCCCCGCGTCGCGGACAGCGCGATGACTTTGTTGCAGATCCCCACCGCGCCCTCGCCGACGCAGCATGCAGAAAGAAGGAGCGATTATGTGGAATGAAGATCAGGGGGGAAAATGTTTAAAAAAAAAAGAAAAAAAGAAGGGGAAAGGGAAGAAAAGAAGGTTTGGGTTTTTTTTCGATTTGAAGGTTTTTCTTTTCTTCTCTGTTTCTTCCCTTTCCCCCTTTTTTATTTTCCCTTCCCTTCTCTCTCTTCCCCCCCCCCCTTTTTTTTTTTTTTCTCTCTCTCTCTCTGTGATACCGCAGGATTTGGTGTGTGCTCCTGCTCGAAACAACACGAACGAGAGCGGTATGGAACACGGAGGGATGCCGTGATCGTTCGAGTGATTCGGAGAAGGAGAAGAAGGAGAAGGCTCTCTCGGAGTTATTAGTGATGCGAGTGAGAGCTCTGTGTGTGTGTGTGTGTGTGTGTGATGAAGACGTTTTCGTTTTCATTCGCCCCGCGCGCCGTCCCGCTGTGAACAGATAGAAAGAGAGACGCGGTGGTGGTGGGCGCGATGTGGGGTCGCGGACGCACGGAGAGAGAGAGAGAGAGAGAGAGAGAGAGAGAGAGAGAGAGAGGTCGAGTGATCAAAGATGATCGGCCTGCATTGCGGCGTTCCAGATAGTCCCCCTCCCTTTTCCACGCTCCTCGCCTGATTTGTCATCGCCAATCCCGCCGCGGACGTTGCCTCGCGTCGCGTTTTCCTGGAACCGCCTCGGAGTAGACGGCTCCATGGCATTATATTCCCTCTGCTCGCGCTAAACTTAATAAAAACAGCAGGAAGAAGCTCGCATAGCGGCAGCGGCCTCGGCCGGTGGCGGCGGGGATCGAACCGCCGACACCAGCGGGCTGACATTTTGGCAGTGTAACTGCGGGGGCTTTTCTGCTGTTGAGCAGGCAGGTGGCTTCAATGGGCGGGGTAGCGCGTCCCTTTGATGTGTCGCTGATTAGCAGAGAGAGAGAAGGGGGGGGGGGGGCGGCAGACAGAGGGGAGGATGACTTATCAGGCCAAGTGACGGTGCAGCTCAAAGGCAGCGTGTTCAAGTGGGCCTCGCAAATCGAACTCCTCTCTTCTCTCTTTTTTTTTGTGAAACCGTGGCTGCACACAGTGGGCCAGAAGACCGGTGGAGGCGGCCAAAACTGCAGACGCGTTTTGAGCTCTAGAGTCGCTAAGCAGGACTCGAACCGAACGTGTGACCCCACCAATGGATTCCTCGTTCGGGGAGGAATCCATTGGTGGGGTCACGCGCTCGGTTCGAGCCCTGTTTAGCGACTCTGGAGCTCAAAACGCGTCTAGAGTTTAGGCCGCCTCCACCGGTCTTCTGGCCCACTGTGCTGCACCGGGGACGTGCACAGCAGCGCAGCGGCGTGCAGCAGCGCTCGAAGCGTCAATGATTCGGAAAAGGATGTCGAACGGTCCAGATCTGCGAGGGCTCGGTCCACCTGCCCGGCCCGCCCGGCCAGGCGGGCATTGTCACCTTGATACATAAGTAATTGGTCACCCCCACACGTCTCCATTGTGGACGCTTCCTTTGGCCCGCTGTTCGACATCGGGTATATCTATCTGGCCAGCAGCGGGGGTCCTGCATCCCCCATCCCCCTCGCACCCCCCGCTCGGGAGGTCGACCCTCGAACCCGGACCTCACAAGTCCGCACCTCATTCACCAGGTGTATATGTATACTGTGTGTGTGTGTGTGTGGGCGGCACGAGGCCGGTGCCGGGGCATGGGGGCTCAGTGGGGCCTCCCCGCTGAGCTGCCTTCTCATCACCTCACAGCTACATGGTTTAAGTAGCCTGATGTGCTATTGATTGCCCCGTCTGTATTACGTCGCCACCCTGCTGAAAAGGGAACAACTCACTCCGTGTGTGTGCGTGTGTGTGTGTGTGTGTGTGTGTGTGGTGTGTGTGTGTGTGTGTGTGTGTGTGTGTGTGTGTGGTATTGGTGTATGTGTGAGATTCGAAATCGCCCAGGTTGCGAGGTTAGGAGTGGCCTGGTCACACCGCTTATGCATACTTTTCAGAGCATTGTTATTCGTATTGGCGTTTGTCATCCATCCGGAAGGACGTCATTGCCCTAATCATGGCCCGCTTGTTGCCAATTTGAATGTGAATGTGGCTGTGCCCCGCGCTCGGCTTGCCGTGTGGCGTACCGTCCACACACCGTGCCCGATAATATTGATGTGCATGTTGCTTACAAGATTCCAGATGGCCCCGGGCCTACCTTCCCCTCCCCTTCCCCCCTCCCTCGTCTCCAAGCTCTCCTCCTCTTCCTCCTCCCCCTCCTTCTTCTCTGACAGAAAAAAAAATTTAAAAAGGGGTTCTTTATGGGTTTGAGGTTGGGTGCGCCGGAGAACCGGGGAAATTCGTCTTCAAAAAGGGGCCCCCAAAAAGGGGTGGGGGTGAATCTATAGCAGTGTGCGCGGGTGGACGGACGCGTATCGAAAAGTCGGTCGTCGGAGGAAGGAGGATTAATTGATCAATTAGAAATATCAATTGCACCGAGTTTTAAATAAATACCATTCAATGTGTGAATGGGTGGACGTGTCAAGGCGAGGTCTGTCTATCCCGGTCGGTCCGTGCACGGTAAACCGTCGCTAGGCGGTTTCGCCTAGCCATAATTGTTACATGACTGGTAAGTCACAGTAGCACATTGGCGCCTAGTGGATGTCCAACTCGACTAGGCGGTTTGGAAAACCGCCTAGTCGCCAGTCTGAATTTTTCATACCGCCCGGCCGTCCTCCCGCGCGCTGGTCGGAGCTGGCGTTTCTGCCAGCAGCCTCTACCACATTTCGCCTAGTCGGGCAGGCAATGATGTGCAGTCGGGCGGGCCGTCCCCCGGCAAGCCGGGTGGGCAGTCCTGTTCACGTGACCAGGCTGGCTGAGTTGGTACATTGGCTCAGGATACAAAAGAGGAAGTAAACGGGAAAATTTAAAAAAAATTAGGTTTATTGACATCAAAATAATTTTAACACTTAAATTTTGTCCCTCTATTTTTAAATGACTCCTCTTCATCGGAACCCTAGAACAAGGAAAAAAAATTTTCAATCGAACACCAAAAGCAGAAGTTAGCTCAATTTATAAAAAATGAGAGCAACTTGTACTTACATTTTGCTAAAATAGACCACAAAATAAGATGGAAAGTTGTAGGTTGTCTGGGCCAATTTGATTCCATGAAAGTTGGTAGCTGCTGCGGCAAGTGAAAACAGTAAACTGGTGTTCAGTATCCTTATCGAAGGCCAAGTTTCCTGACTTCTCTTGATCGGAAGTCTAGAATAAGAAAAATAAATTACACTCAAACACAAAAGACAAAAGTCAGCACAATTTTTATAAAATGAAAGAAACTTGTACTTACATTTTGCTTGAATACCCCAAAAATAAAAAAATGGATTGTTGTAGGTTGTCTGGGCAAATTTGAATCCAAGAAAATTTTATTTCTATGTTTGATTGCCGCTGCGGCAAGAGAAAACAATGAACTGGTGTTCAGATCCTAATCGAAGGCCAAGTTTCGTGACTTCTCTTCATCAGAAGCCTAGAACAAGGAAAAAAAATTTACAGTCAAACCCCAAAGACAAAAGTCAGCTCAATTTTTATAAACGAGAGCAACTTGTACTTACATGTTTTTAATATACCCCACAAAATAAGAAGATGGAAAGTTGTAGGTTCTCTGGGCCAATTTGATTCCATGAAACAAAAATTTTCATTGTTTGGTAGCTGCTACGGCAAGTGATAACATTAAACTGGTGTTCAGTATCCTTATCGAAGGCCAAGTTTCATGACTTCGTTCATCGAAAGCCTAGAAAAAGAAAAATAAACTACAATCAAACATCAAAGACAAAAGTCAGCTCAATTTATATAAAATGAGAGTAAAGTTAATAACATATTGCTAACAAGATAAGATAGGAAGCCTTCTGCCCGCTCATGTATTTAAAAAATATTTGAGGACAAACTACATTATCCTGGCTAGAGTAAAGGTTAGTTTTCCCGTTTTCAGAATGTTTACTTTTCAGGTTAGTTGCAAACTTATTTATCAAAGGTAAACCATTTTCTAAAACCAAAGCAAAGGCTCTCGGATTAAAAATTCAGATTTTGGCAAATTGAAGGGTATATTAAGCAAAATAGGAAGAAACAGGACCGAGGCCAAAGTACGCTTCTATACATTTCACAAGATTTTTCGCCTTTCAAGGTTTTATTTTTATAAAACGAATACTACGAGTTTTTCACTTACCTGCCCATCCTTTGTGCTCTCAAGCCTTGCGAAGTAGGCCACCTATGGCCAGTAAGTTGTTCACTTCAAATAGTTTTTCGATGAGACCGTGAATACATGACGAGTGAGTGACGCGCGCGCTTCAGGGAGAGAGACGCTGGAGCAGGCTGGAGCGGGGAGGAATCCGTAGTTGGGGAGCGTCCCGCCAGAGGGCGACGGCGCGGCGGGGCGCTCTAGGCGAAATCGCCTACTGGAGTTACCACAGTCGCCTACAGCCGCCCACTGGCAGCAGTTACGAGGTCCCGTGAAGATAAGCGGTTCTTCTTAAAAATGTGGTAGACCTAGCAAAAGTGATACAAAATTCCGCCTACTCGACCTGACACAATGTGACAGTGCCGGCACATTCGCTAGCCGGGCTTGGCGTCTTACAAAACGCCTAGCGACGGTTTACCGTGTGTCCGTTTGATTAGGGTAACGCGCCGGAGGCAAGTATGTCCGATGAGCGTCTGTTTTCTCCAGTCCCATTTTGAAATCTTGCTTCCTGGCAGCGGCACACAGTGGGCCAGAAGACCGGTGGAGGCGGACAAAACTCTGGACGCGTTTTGAGCTGCAGAGTCGCTAAACAGGCCTCGAAACGAACGTGTGACCCCACTAATGGATTCCTCGTTCGGAGAGCAATCCATTGATGGGGTCACACGTTCGGTTCGAGGCCTGCTTAGCGACTCTGGAGCTCAAAACGCGTCCAGAGTTTCGTCCGCCTCCGCCGGTCTTCTGGCCCACTGTGCGGCACGGCCTCGCCCCAGGCATTTGCATTTTTTCGAAATCCGTGACGTTGTCGGTGTGACGAGGCGGGGCCACCCATTGAGCGCGTTATTGATACAGACGCCAAAAAGTTATGTTTATCATCGAAGATTCAACCGCAATTTGAAGGGACGGCCTCTGTCGCTCTGTCTCTCTTGCGCCTTCACGGGACGCCCCATGAGTGCGAGAGAGACGGAGCGACGACACTACGAGTCCTGAAAGCCGGGATTACAGCGCCTTTTTGAGAGGGTGGTCGCAGCCTTTGTGGGACTCTTGTGAATGAACTGAGGAAGGGGGGGGGGGGGGGGGGGAAACCGCGGGCTGTGGCCGCCCGGCCGGTGTCTAGCATCATGTCTCCGACAGAGACCCTCCTCTGACACCCATTCATGTGCCCCTCCCCGCCGCGCCCGCTCCCAAAGTTGAAATTGAGACATAACTCCTTTTAATATCCATCTCCTCCTGAGCTGCCCGTTGGGAGGTAGAGCCCAAAGGCCCATACAGCCGCCTACCTTCCCATACATTTCTCCTGAGTCGTGATGCCGAGTCGAGCCGAGGCCCAGCCGAGCCCCGGCGGAGGCCGGTCGGAGCGGAGCCGAGCCGGGCGCTGCGTGGACGATGACAGCGGTACGGGCATACACTGGCATACACACGGCAGCGCGGAGCGGCGCAGCGCGGCAGCGACTGTCGTCCGGGCTGTCCGGGCCGGCCGGCCTCTGCAGGCTGAATCCGAGAGTGGTCGCTGTGTCTCTCTCGCGCCCATAAAGACCGCCCCGTGGGTGCGAGAGAGACAGAGACGACTCTCGGAATCAGTCCGCCGCGTCGCTTCAGAATTCATCTTGGGCATTACCGAGTGTGCTACACGCAATAAAATCTCAGTCCCGAGTTATGAATGAAGCCGAGAAACATGAAGGGCATAAAAGCGTGTGCGTCCTCGCCCGGGCCTGGCAGTGTCCCGGCCGGGCCTCGCGGGTGGCGGCCTGGCCTCTCACGGCCGGCACTCCGGGGCGGCGGTGTTGATGGGCCGAGCCCGACCGACGCGTGGCGGGGCGGAGGTCAGAGATGGGAAGGACCTGCTCCTGACCCGACGCACAGTGGGCCGGAAGACCGGTGGAGGCGGCCGAAATTTTATAAAGACGCGTTTTGAGCTCCAGAGTCGCTAAATGGGACTCGGAACCGAACGTGTGACCCCACCAATGGACTGCTCTCCGAACGAGGAATCCATTGGTGGGGTCACACGTTGGGTTTGAGTCCTGTTTAGCGACTCTGGAGCCCAAAACGCGTCTAGAGTTTTGGCCACCTCTAACGAAAGGAAGCCCGTATTTCGGAAACTGCGGCATTTACGGGCTTTGAAATTTGGTAAAACTTTAGCAATTTCGGCCACTGCCTGGACTCTGCGCGAAACGGTATCTCGCGTGCATTGGGTTTGGAGCATTCGACGCGGAGACGCGGAGGCTGATGATGAGGATGTGCGTGCCGTCCTCCAGACATAAGCGCACGCGCTGGGCGGTGTGTGTGTGTGTGTGTGTGAGAGAGAGAGAGAGAGAGAGGGGGAGAGAGAGAGGGGGAAAGAGAAGAGAGAGAGAGAGAGGGGGGGGGTGAGGGAGGGAGGGAGAGAGGGGGGGGCGGGGGGGGAGAGGGGGAAGAGAGAGAGAGAGAGAGAGAGAGAGAGAGAGAGAGAGAGAGAGAGAGGCGGCCCGCCCCTTTGCGGCTGGGCTGCGGTTTGTCGGCGTGTCGCGCCAACAAAAGGGACTCGCGGGATGTGTGCGGTTAGGCGCGCTTCCGAAGCGCTTCGTCGCGATCCGAGTAAATAAATAAATAAAAATAAAAAAAAAACAAGCTAATCCCCTGTCCCTTCATTGCGAGTGCAGAGGAAATAAGAGCGACACCAAAAAGAGGTTTTAAAAAATGAACCCTCTCGCGAGGAACCGGAAACCCGGAGCAGAGAGGCGGATGCATTCATTCAGGGCTCTCGATACAAACCTATAATTTGTCGGGGTGCCGTCGTGCAACCACTCGGCCAATCCCGAACCGCGCGCACTGCGTACGCTGCGTGCGTCTGCGGACTCATTCCGAGAGTCATCGCTCTGTCTCTCTCGCACTCGTGGGGCGCCCCGTGTGGGTGCGAGAGAGACAGAGCGAAGAGGACGACTCTCGGAATCGGTCCGCTGCGTAAGCCCGCGTAAGCCGACACGGGGGCGGGCCGCGCTGTTTTGATCGACGCGCCCTTTTGTTTGTTTCCGGTTTGCCGTGTTTTGTTTTTTTTTTTGGTTGGTGTTGTTGTTGTCGTCGCGCCTAATTGAGGTAACGGGTTCGCCGCCGCACGTGCGCCGCCATTTTCCCCAAATCGGCAGCCAGATGCGATTTACATGAGAAATTTAGACGTTGCACTGTAAATGTCCTACGGTGAAAGGCTATGCACCAACATATTATGGTTGGTGGGGATTTTCTCCATAATACCGACAAAATTCGTCAAAATATCTGTAAGGTACAGTGAATTCTCGATTCTCATATGTTACGAGGTCTGCTGCACCACCATAATATGGAACATTTTCGCCGGAGAATCTTCACTGTAGAACATTTAGAGTGCGCACGTTGTAGTTGCTTGACGTTTATACAGTTGGTAGACGTTACAGTTGCTCGACGTTATGGTTGCTGCTCTTCGTCTTGCGCCACTGTACAAATTGTTTCGTGGTTTATGGATGTCTGCGCCCCGTCGCCGCGTCGTATGAGCTCGCGTGGCCGCCAGGCCGCACAGCTCGCACGCGATTTCGTGCCCAGCGCCGCGACGAACCCCAATCTGAATCTGCCGTTGCCTCATGTGTCCCCGTACGTCAGCGTCATGAGGCGACTGACCCCAATCCGAATGAGTCTCTATAGCCTCTTTGGAATATCTTCATCAGCACCTAGCCATGGCGTACACTTTTTAATCCGAATAAGCCTTTGCCAGCGTTCACTGAGATTTGAAAGGCTATGAATATAGCACGTGTGGTGCAATGCCTTGAGATATCGCACCATACGTGCCATGCGATAGCCATATTGCACCTTAGGTGCAATGCGTGCCGAAAATGCCCTATGCTAATGCATGGGAATGGGAAGACATTGCACCGATTACGCTACTCAGCGTTTGGATTCTCAGTGTTGTTGTTGAGGTGGTGGTGGTGGTGATGATGATGTTGTTTTGTAACTTCTATATTTCGTTCTCGCCCACGAATCCCAATATGAATGAACCCATGTTGCTAGCGCCTATACGAACCCAATCTGAATATGTCGCCCAGGGCGCGGATTGCCTTGAGACGGCCAGTATCGGCGCCAGGACCAACCCCAATCTGAATGTGGCCCCTCAGGTGTCCTCAGGTCGCAAGACGGCCTCCATCCGCGCCTCGACGAACCCCAATCTGAGTATATCTCGTTATGTGTCATCAGGTCGCAAGACGGCCTCCATCTGCGCCTCGACGAACCCCAATCTGAACGTGTCCCCTCTAGTGTCCGCAGGTTGCCAGACGGTCTTCATCTACGCCTCGACGAACCCCAATCTGAACGTGTCCCCTCTTGTGTCCGCAGGTTGCCAGACGGTCTTCATTCTACGCCCCCCTGAAAGGGTAGGTCCGCAGGTTGGGCGGCCCCTACGCCTGGCGCGGGCGTGTCCGAGGGGGCCGCAGACGGTTTATCACGTGCGACGGCAGGGCCACCAGGCGGCCGCGGGGTGCCGGGGAGCACCTGGGCAACGCCAAGGCCCGCCTGCGCCAAACGGGCCATGGGCAGCCCCATGGGCATGGGCGTGGGCGTGGGCGGCGCGGGCCTGCACATGCACTCGCTGGTGTCCAACTCGGCGGTGGGCCCGCCCGGCGTGCCCGGCCGCGGCGTGCGCGACTGGGAGTGGGGCGGCTGCTCCGACAACATCGGCTACGGCTTCCGCTTCTCCAGGGAGTTCGTGGACACGGGCGAGCGCGGCCGGTCGCTGCGAGAGAAGATGAACCTGCACAACAACGAGGCGGGCAGAGCGGTGAGTCTCAGAGCAATACATACGTTGAAAAAAAAATACTCGGCAAAAGAAACGCCTGGCATTCCCTGCACCCCAAAAAAAAGACATCTTGGATCAAGAAAAAATTAACTTTTCTTGGTTTTTTGCAAGAAAATTTTTTTTGGTCCAATTTTTGTTTCTTGAAACAAGAAAAGTTTTCTTGTGTCAAGATTATTTTTCTGACAAAAATCAAGAAATCATTTTTCTGGGTGTGGCGCACTGCAATATACTCTGAGGAATCCTTAGGAACTATTTTAGGCCATACAAAGGAAAGCAGCTTGTTACAACAAAGTATTTTGAGCATGCATAAGCTTACAAAGAACTTCGCAATTTAAGAACTATTTCTTCGCATGACAAAATAAATGAGTTTGTGCAATGTATGCTCAAAATAAGTTACTTCGTAAGGTTTTAAGTGTGTAGATCCCTTTACCCAGGTGGGCGTGGGAATCTAAGGCACTTACTTTCACCGTGCACAATCTATAAGTCTTGCAAAAAAAATTCTCTACATTCATGGGGAAAATGGCCGTAGTTTTTGTTCTTTTCCCACCTGTAGTTTCCTGTCTAGTTCGGGGGCGGTGTGGCGTGTGTGGCGGTTCGGTCGGGGGAATTCGGTTTGCCAAGGTCGTGCTTTCGTAGGGGGAGGGGGGGGGGGGATCTTTGATCATGCCCTACCTCAAGTTGGAATGGAAGCCACAAACAAATTCGTAGTCAGCCGTGGGCGTGGACGTCGTATGTTGCTAATTCGAATCATAGACTCGAGCCATGACGTATCGTGATTTCGATTTGGTTAGGTAAAGATACAGCTGCGTGACTTTTCCCCACATCTAACTATATTCCCAGTCCCTTTGGCACCTCGAGTGTGTGGAAACTGCGGAGGGCATGCCCTGCAGTGTAGCGGGCAGCCTAGGCCAGCCTAGACGGGGTCATGATCAGGCCGCCGGGCCGAGGCGCCGAGGCCGGTCTATTGCGGGAAGCGTGTGGCAAAACGCGCACCAACAACACACATCTCCTCTCCGCGCCTGCTGCTACTGCTTTCTCTCATAATCCATGAATTATAGGTTTGCCAGAACAAATAAATACAGGCGCGCCGTGTATTTCGGAATGTTTTCCCTCTCACCTCCTCACTGCCCACTGCGCCCCCCACCCCCCTCTCCCCTCTCGCCTGCTCCGCGTGTGCCCCCTCGGAGGTTTCCCTCATCTTTGCTCTGCGTCGCGAGGGACGACACTTGACGTGCGTACCCGGAAGACGAACAGCTGTAGTCAAAACGATGTCAAACGTCAAGCGTTGTCATTTTATTTTCAAAATGAACCAAATTTTGCGAAAAAATTGTTCATTATCACTCTATTATGACATCATTGGGTATTCTTCTCCCTGGATAGGTCACCGGGGAACGCCAGCTCAAGCATCATTGTCACGCTGCCAATCCGCGTTGGACACGTGGTTGTTGCCGTCCAGTAGTTCACTCGACGGCTACGGATAAGACATGTTCGTGACGTGTCTTTGACGTATCTGTGACGATCGTTTTGAAGTGTCCGTGACCATCTTTGACTTGTGACGATCTTAGACGTGTCTGTGACGATCTTGGACGTGTCTGTGACGATCTTTGGCGTGTCTGTGACGATCTTTGACGTGTCTGTGACGGTCTTTGACGTGTCTGTGACGGTCTTTGACGTGTCTGTGACGGTCTTTGACGTGTCTGCTACCATCTGTGACGTGTCTGTGACCATCTGTGACGTGTCTGTGACCATCTGTGACGTGTCTGTTACCATCTTTGACGTGTCTGTTACGTGTCTTTGACGTGACGGACGCGCGCCAGTGACACAGTGACACCGGATTTATGTCGCGCCTCCTCGTCCGAGTCTGAATGGGGCCAGCGGGTGATCTATTTCCTGGATATTCATGGGACGCGAGGAGTGGAAACGCGCCTCTCTGTCACGGGCAGAATGCCACGACGCTCTGTCTCTCTCGCACCCTGAGGGGACGCGCCTCGAGTGCGAGGAGGATGGAGCCAGCAGTGCGAGGGAGAGCAATGCGTGGCATCGGCCTGCCGGCGAATCTTATCGCGTTCTGGACGCGTTGTGTCGTTGTCGACGACGTTTGGCAAACTGTTTGGCTGATTCCTCTTGCGCCTTTACTTAACGCGTTCCATGAGTGCAAGAGAGAGAGAGAGAGAGAGAGAGAGAGAGAGAGAGAGAGAGAGAGAGAGAGAGAGAGAGAGAGCAGAGAGAGAGACAGGATTTTCGTACGATCACTCAGCGCTGAGCGCGGATGTCGGTCGGATTATTCGTGGCAGTGCCGTCTCTATGACGTGACCTATTTACGCAACCCCCCCCCCCCCCCCTACATTCACACACACACCACGGAGGTCACACAAAAAGCAAGACTCGCGTGGCGCGTCCGACTGGGCGTCGTCGCGCGCCCCGCCCGAGGCGTGGCGTGTGGCTCGCAAACGATTTTCGCGGAAATCTCTACCCCCCCTCCCCCTTCTGCTACATCAGTCCGCACATCCTCATCCTCCTCGGCAGAGTGATTCCGAACGGCGCTCACTCGTCGCTCTGTCTCTCTCGCACCGCGACCGGCCCGTCCCGTGAGTGCGAGGGAGACAGAGCGACCGCTCCGCGCGTTTGGTTCGGACGGGTGAAGTTGCCGTTGGTTTGCCGGCTGCGCGTCGGGCCGTGAAACGCGGCCGAGACACAGTGGGCCAGAACACCGGTGGAGGCGGCGAAAACTCTAGACGTGTTTTGAGCGCCCGAGTCGCGAAACAGGACTCGAACCGAACGTGTGACCCCACCAATGGATTCCTCATTCGGAGAGCAATCCATTGGTGGGGTCAAACGTACGGTTCGAGCCCCATTTAGTGACCTCGGAGCTAAAAAGCTTTAGACTTTTGCCGCTCCCACCGGTCTACTGGCCCACTGTGCGCGGCAGCGAGTCGCCCACGACTAATCGAACAAAGCGCGCAAGACCGGAGCAGGTCCACCGCACTGTGAATCGCGAATCCGGGAAACGTTGCACGGATCTGGTTCGGATGACGTGGGCTAACTGGCAAAAAAACGCTACAAAAGTCTGAATTTTGGGTGTCGTTTAAACGACGTGAAAGTACTTCCATTGTCGAAATTTGAATTTCCGTTAAGTTGGCACTCGCCGGGTCGAGAGGAACTTCGCTTGGGAAGAGGAAGAAGGGGTGGGTGAAAAGGGGGGGGGGGGGAGGAGGATGGAAGCAGCGAGAAGCAGGAAGGGCAGCAGACTGACGCCGAGAGTCGTCTCCTTCGCTCTGTCTCTGTCGCACCCGCACGGGACGCGCCGTGGGTGCGAGCGAGACAGAGCGACGCGAGCGCGTGACTCTCGGCGGAGCCAGTCCGCCGGGGCTGTACAGGCAGAGCGGCGTGTGTTCGTGTCTATCTATGACTGTATATATGTTTGGACGGGCCGGCCGCCGCCCCCCGCAGCGGAGCGGGGCAGTGCCGCGCCGTGCCACGCCACGCCACACGGCCCCACAGTGGGCCAGAAGACCGGCGGAGGCGGCCAAAACTGCAGACGCGTTTTGAGCTCTAGAGTCGCTAAGCAGGACTCGAACCGAACGTGTGACCCCACCAATGGATTCCTCGTTCGGAGAGCAATCCATTGGTGGGGTCACACGTTCGGTCCGAGTCCAATTTAGCGACTCTGGAGCTCAAAACGCGTTCGGGATTTGGGCCGCCTCCACCGGTCTTCTGGCCCACTGCGCGGAGGGGCCCAGCGGCCCGGCGGAGCCAGGCATGTCCGATATGTCCGGCCGGCACGCCGACAGCACGCCGCCCCGGCGGCCAATCGATGCCTTAATACCCCCTTTTAGGTGCGCCGGCTGCAATTTGGCGCCTCTGCGGTAGGTGGCGCTGTGTCTCTCTCGCTCTCGCGCGCGGCGTGCCGTGGGCGCGCGACAGAGACAGCCAGGTGTCGGGGCTGGCGGCGCCCGTTTCGGGGCCCTTCTAGGGTCTTACGTCGGCCGGCCGCACGTGTGTCCGAACGCCGAGCCAGTGGTGGAGCCAGAGCGGTGGTGGATCCAGCTACGGCCTGAGGGGGGTGAAAGTAGCAGTTTTGCCTACTTACAGGGATAAAGTGTTACTTTTTGCCTACCTTTCAGGCCGCTATCTAGGGGTCAAGGTAGGGGCAATTGTCCTTCCCCCCCCTCTCTGGATCCAGGGGGGCGGGGACGTTTTTTTCGGCCTCCAGGAAGACAAGAATGGCTTCTGGTCTAACTTTCAGGTGTCAGATGACTTTCTTAGTGCCATGGGGATACAAACTCCTAACCTTCCCTCCCGCATCCAGGTCACTGTGCTAATGGAATGTCAAACCGCATGGGTCGGTCTTCTATACTGAATTGAGGTAGAAGAGGTATCACTTGTGACATTCACTGTGACAATTTTCGCCTCTCATTCCGCTACTACCCATTTCTGTAACTTACCGCCACTGTACATTTAAGGAACGGGTAAAAGAAAGAAAGAAAGAAAGAAAGAAAGAAAGAAAGAAAGAAAGAAAGAAAGAAAGAAAGAAAGAAAGAAAGAAAGAAAGAAAGAAAGAAAGAAAGAAAGAAAGAAAGGCAACAAGCCGCTTCCTGCAACAGTGTTGCTTCCGGCGGCTAATGAGCTTCGCGGTTTACGAGTTGATGGCTTCATTAAGGCCGGGCTCCTTATCGGTGGGCTCGTCCGGGATAACCGATACCTCAGAAAAAAATTAATTCCCCCAACGGGACTCGAACCCGGGCCCACCGATGCGTCAAAAAATCCCCCGTCCCTGACGAGGATTTAAAACCACGCCAACCGAAACGTTAAAAAAAATTCACACCCCGACCGAGACTCGAACCCACACATGCTGCTCCGCAGCCGCCGCCCTAACCGACTACGCTAACTTGATGCTTTCCTCTCTGTTGCAGCACGTGGTGTCCGAGATGCGGCAGGAGTGCAAGTGCCACGGCATGTCCGGGTCGTGCACGGTGCGGACGTGCTGGATGCGGCTGCCCAGCCTGCGCGTCGTCAGCGACAACCTCAAGGACCGCTTCGACGGCGCGTCGCGGGTGCTGGTCAGCAACTCGGGCTCCACCAACGCGGGGGTGAGCAACCGGGTGAGCAAGGCGCACCTCAGCAACGTGGCCAGCCGGCCGGTGAGCCGCGAGGACCGGGGCGCCAACGCGCGGCCCAACATGCCGCCCATCGCGCCCCACCGCGGCCAGGGCCACCAGGGCGGCGGCAACGGCGCGCGCCGGAACCGGTACAGCTTCAAGCTCAAGCCGTACAACCCGGAGCACAAGCCGCCCGGCCCCAAGGACCTCGTGTACCTGGAGCAGTCGCCCGACTTCTGCGACCGGCACCCGCGGCTCGGCATCCAGGGCACGCACGGCCGCCAGTGCAACGACACGTCCATCGGCGTGGACGGCTGCGACCTCATGTGCTGCGGCCGCGGCTACCGCACCGAGGAGCTGCACGTCGTGGAGCGCTGCGCCTGCACCTTCCACTGGTGCTGCGAGGTCAAGTGCAAGCTGTGCAAGGTCAAGAAGATCGTGCACACGTGCCTGTAGGGCGTCCCCTTGGACGCGATAGGACCGCGATACTGACCCGGAGGCTTTGAAGGATGTGACGTCGTATTGGTTAGAATGTTGATCCACGTTCAAACGAATGTGATATCGTATTCTAACCAGGGGCCGACATGTCGTATCGTCACATATCGAGAAATATCGAGGGTGTCGAGAGCGACAGTTATCGCGACATGGATGCACATCGATCGCGACATTTCCACATATTCTTTCGATATCGGGGTGATATCGAATCGAGCTCGATACATCGAGATATCGCACAGCCCTACCCGCGGACCGAGCTGGAGGCAGCGGGACACCCCAGCGACCGCGCCACGACCCACCCACGCCCTGTACAGAGGGGTCCTGTAAATATTGCGTATTTTCGTGGGAAGACTTAGGGATTTTTTAAATTTTTTTTTTTTACAATGGCGTTTTGCTGGTGCTCGGGGCCCGGTCGCTGAAGTGGAACGCTGTGAGTGCTGGGTGTCTCTGTCGAACGCGCGGACTGGATCCGTTGGCTGGACTTTCGAACGGCGGCTCAGCCTGGAAAGCATGCAGGCTAAAGAGAGACGCCTGGCTACGCAACCAAAGCCAGTGTATAGATATTAGGTTGTTTTGAGGCCTGCCCAGACAAGGGCTTTTGTAATTAATTGTCCTGATCTTTCTAATTTAAACGAAAAATGATGTTCCTAAATCAAGGCTACAGTCTAAGGTTTAAGCATGTGTTAATAGGGTGATATGTGATTCTGTAAGTAGTGATCCGTGCTCCTAAGAGCAGCAAGAGGTACGATCGCCGTACTCAAATGAACTGATATTTATTTCGCTCCAATGTGCTAATTTTAACGGCAGCGCCGTAGTTACCACACGAATGCTTCGATTCAATTGAAAGCTCCGTCTATCAATTCACGTTTGACGTTGTGTTTATAACTAGTCTGAATAATCGAAACCGGCCCATCAACCTGACCGAGAAAGTCGACGTTCCGTGCAGCTAAATTTCTTAACTCGGTGAACAGAAATTCGTTCCTGTAACGACCCTTCGTATTTTTTTAAATGAACTGAGCAGTATTATTATGAAGTTTATCTTTGGCCAAGATTATTTCTTGTTCATTTTTGTTTTACGCTGCTGTATTATAGTCTGATTAAATTTTTAAATAGTGTAATTATGTATTTAAGATTATAATTTATATAATTTATGACACGTTTAACCAGAAAGTGTGCAAAAATCCTAATTTTTTAGTGGATTCTTCACAAACAATGCGTTCTGCTTCGCGCTAGTCAAAAGAGCAACAACTTTTAATGTGTATATCATCCCTACTTAAATGTTGTACACTTCCTGGCTGCCATTGTACATACCGTTTTTTTTGTTATTGTTTGCCAAGGTTTTCCTTTGCGATATGATATTAATTTCATTATGTCCTTGCCATATTCTGAGTGATTTAGAGAATGCACAAGAGCATGTAAAATGTATTTGTTGCTTAGGTATTTTAAGTAAATGAAATAATGTAAGTATGAAGTACTGATTCCAATTTATTATTAAATTATTGAGAATGTAGAATGTGTGTGGTGGATATCATTGTGATTTTAGTAACAATCTCTTGAATGAATGCTTAATTGTTTGCTTGTTTGTTAAAAAACATTGCTCTCCCAGTGACTTATTTCAAATTCACGCCTGGCTATCAAAAGAGTCAATTAGTGCAATTAATTAAAGGAAAACAAAATGATGCTTTCAACTCAGTTTCTTTTAGCATGACCGAATATTTTATGTGCCATGAACATTAGGTCGGTTCCTCCCCACCCTAGTACAAAATAGAACTATTGCTTTTGTGTTTAAGGTCACTGTCTTCCATTAGATTTTATGAATGTACTTATTGCTACGTTGTTCCTAGTGTCCAGTAGATTCTGTCATGGTAAATCAATTGTCACGTTTATTAAAACAAATCTGTTTTTATAAATCAAAACTGCGTTTTCTTCCTCCTCCTCGTCCCTCCCCACATTTCGCGCCTACACGCACGGCTACCGCTGGGGTCAAGAACACGGCTGGAGACGGGCGAGCTCACAACACTGTAAGTCACTCGGAAAGCTCGCGGAAGATACACTGTTGAGAGCGGCGAGAGGGAAAGAGAAAGGGAAAGACGTCCGGTAATTAATTTTCCCACGGTGGCCGGGGCGCTGCTGCAGACTGACTCCGAGAGCCGTCTCCGTCTCTCTCGCACTCATGCGGCGTGCCGTATAGGTGCGAGAGAGGCGGAGCGACGAAAACGACTCCCGGAGTCAGACTGCTGGCGCTGCAGCTCCGCCCCCTGAGGCTGGGAGCGGCCGTGTCACTGCGGTGTAGTGACACCGGCCGCCACATCACCGTACCTCACACGGGTTCCCGCGTCACTTACCGGCCTAGGCGTCACAGATTCCGAGGGTCGTTTTCGTCGCTCTGTCTCTCTCGCACTCGCGGGGCGTCGCCGCTTATAGGTGCGAGAGAGACAGAGCGACGAAGACGACTCTCGGAATCAGTCTGCTGGTGCCCAGCGGAGGCAGGGTCACACCACTTCCAGCGATTTACACGACGAGCCCAGTGATTGCGAGGAGACTTGAACGCCGGGCCCGGCCGGAGCACTCTCCGGAATGACAACACGGCAGAATCTTTCCTGGGAGAAATCACGTCTGCGAAAACAAGGTAAGGTAATGACCGTCATCGGGGGTCCTCGAGAACGCGCTCTGTTTTGACAGCACACTGATTCCGAGAGTCGTTTTCGTCGCTCTGTCTCCCGCGCACCCATACGGCACGCTCGATGCGTGCGAGAGAGACAGAGCGACGAAAACGACCATCAGTCTGCAGAGTGAGCGACATCACGGCGCAGGTAGACGAGGAGGAAAGTAAACATAGAGGGCAGTTTTGAGACGTGCGTTTTAGGCGCCATGCGGACGCGGCACGGAAGGTGTCACTCTGACATGACGATGCGTTCGAGACATTCTTTCCGCTGCGTTTTCAGGGGGAAGGGCGATGCAGTCTGCATGATTCAGTGCGAGCCAGAAGACCGGTGGAGGCGGCCGGAATTCTAGACGCGTTTTGAGCTCCAGAGTCGCCGAATGAGACTCGAACCCAACGTGTCACCTCACCAATGGATTGCTCTCTGAACGAGGAATCCATTGGTCGAGTCACACGGGGCTCGGAGTCAAGCTGCTATGGGGCCGGGTGAGCCCTGCCACCGCAGAGAGAGAGAGAGAGAGAGAGAGAGAGAGAGAATGAGAGAGAGACTTCTTTAGTGGCCGTGGCGTACGCCAATACTGGCCAGGAGTATCCAGCATCCACACAACAGAGGTGTTTGTGGAGGGCCAGCTGAGGGGACACACGGGAGGAGGGACACGGTGAACTCGGAGGCGGGCTGGAGGCAGGCTGGAGGGGCTCGTCCGCCGAGTACACTGCAGTAGACCGACTCCGAAAGTAGTTTTCATCTCTCTGTCTCTCTCGCACATATGGGGTGCCCATGAGGGTAAGAGAGAAAGCGAGGGGCGAAAACGACTCTCGGAATCAGTCTGCAGCTGCCAGGGTTGGCGAAGCATTCGCGAAACGCGTCCGAGTGCGAAACGATAATCACCCCGAGCGCACCATTCACAGCGGACTGATTCCGAGAGTCGGTTTCGTCGCTCTGTCTCTCTCCCACCCATAGGGAACGCCCCATGAGTGCGAGAGAGACAGAGCGACGAAAACGACTCTCGGAATCAGTGTGCAGTGCCGAACACGGCCGGTCACACGCCGAGCCGGTACTAGCCGTGACACGTCTTTTCGACGCAACGCGCCGTCGCGAAAAATTTCAAGATCAAGTCCGCTGTGGCAAAAAGCTACGGAAAATTATGTCCGTAGCCCCCTTGTCAATATTCTCCGTAGGATCTTACAGTATTTTCCGTAGGACCACACAGTATTCTCCGTAGGACCTTACAGTGATCTCCGTAGGACTATACGTACAGTCTTCCAGGTCCCACGGAGAACTGTACGGCCGTACGGAGAATACTGTGAGAGCCTACGGAGAATATTAATAAGAGGGCTACGGAGAAACCTGGCAAAAAAAAATGACACAATTTTTCGTACCTTTTTGCCACAGTGTCAGGGTTTCCAACTGGCAGCCCAGAGGTGGCTTCACATCCGTAACTTGGATGCGTTGGTAATCCACATGGTGGCCCTGATCTACAGAGAACCCTGAAAACGTTGCAAAAGATATTTTAGACCTTTCAAAGGAAATAGGCTCGTCACGCCTGCGAAGTACTTTGAGCAGACAGAAGGTGACATGAACTTTTTTTCACATACACCCGGAAAAAAAAAGTTTCTTGATTGTTTTTCTTTTTCTGGTCCTGCTCCAAGATAAATTTGTTGATTCAATTTTTCTCATAAAATAAAAATATTTGGAGGAAAAACATAGTTTTTGAAAGAAAACATGTTTCTTTTTTTCTTGTTATCCAATATGTTATTTATTTTTAGGTGTAGTGAAGTCAATAGTTATGTCTTAGCGTTGCGGAGGCCGTTCCCGCCGCCACCGGGATTCGAACCCGGGCCACGCACGTCCACCGGCCTCGTGACACCTCGGCACGGGAGCAGGAGCTCGTGAAGGCATCGTCGCGGGAGGGGGGGGGGGGGGGTTATGGAGGGAAGGGGTAAAAGGGGGGGGGGGGCTGGGACGACGTGGGGGTGAGATATCGCATCCAAAACGGCAACACGACGACGAAACAGCGTAAGCGTCGCAAGCGGCAGCGCGGGACCGATTCCGAGAGTCGTTTCCCGTCGCTCTGTCTCTCTCGCACCCGTACGGGACGCCCCGCGAGTGCGAGAGAGACGGGCTCGGGACGAGTCTGCAGGCAGCGTGCGGTCCGGGACGGGCCCGGCTTTTTGGATTGTGTGTGCACTGTACAGGACGAGCGACCGAGTGTGAGAACGAAGGGAGCACGAGGGAAGGCGGTAGATTTAGGGCGGCGCGTCCGCGCCAGATAACACCGCTGGACCCGACGTGCTCGATGGCCCACAGATAGCGGCCGAACGGGCTGCCGTCGCGGCGCGATGTCTCGCTCGCACACGTGGCGGGAGAACGCATCCAAACGGCACCGAGAGAACAGTAGCGTCGCAGGGCAGCGCGACCGATTCCGAGAGTCGCTTTCGTCGCTCTGTCTCTCTCGCACCATACGGATGCCTGTGAGTGCAGGAATTCTGGCTCGGGACGATCTGCAGAGCGTGCGTCACGGGCCGGCTTTTTGGATTTTTGACTTCAGGACGAATGGTGTGAGAACAGGGCACAGAGCTGAGATTTAGGGCTCGCGCCAATAAACGCTTGCCCATTGCTGTGGCCCAAGAATACTCGAACGGCTTTGGCCATGTTTGCACTCGTGCGGCGCCCGGCACCAAGCCCCGCACGGCCGCCGCGCCGCGAGAGAGACAGAGCGCGCCGTGCAGCAGCCTGCAGACTGATTCCGAGAGTCGCTTTCGTCGCTCTGTCTCTCTCGCACCTATACGGAGTGCACTGTGAGTGCAAGGCTAAATTTGCTTGCAAGGATATCATCAAAACACGCCCATGCGTTTAGGGGTATGGGCCGAGTGGACTCCGACGTCAGACATGACTCTAGCCTAGCCTGAAGGCGTGGGGTCTTGGGTCGGTGGGTCTAATCTCACCGGCCGCGTCATTGTGGTTTCGTGGCTTCGAAACGGTCTCCAGGATGTCTCCAACGGAGCCACCAAGTTGTGACTCCACGGTGTCTCCACGGTGTTTCTAGGACGGATCGTTATAGAGACTATCTCGAGACGCAACTGGAGACATACACCGGTCTCTCGAGGATGTCTCCATTCAGTCTCCATTCAGGCTCCATTACGGCTCCAGGTCGTCTCCGTTTGTCTCTGGAAAGACTGCAAAACGCCTCCACGATGTCTCAAGGATGTCTACGGTCGAGACATATAGGATCTGCCTATTTTTGTACGGGGGTCTAGACCGTTTGGTTTTTCAGTATGCTGCGGCGATCAACCGCGACACTTGGTCTCGTCCTCGTCGACCCGACACCTGTCTCGCTCCGAGGGCGAATCAAGCGCATGGCGCTGCGAGCCGAGCGGCACGGCGCGGCGGTGGAGGCGAGAGGAAACTGAAATCCTTGCCGAGACGTGCCCGGTGCTGCAGACTGATTCCGAGAGTCGTTTTCGTCGCTCTGTCCTTCTCGCACTCACGGGGCGTCCCGCGTAGGTGCGAGAGAGACAGAGCGACGAAAGCGACTCTCGGAATCAGTCCGCTGCGCGGTGCTGCGCATGGCCCCGCCTCGCCGTCTTCCCAGCCATACGGCCCAGCACACTGATTCCGAGAGACGTTTTCGTCGCTCTGTCTCACTCGCACTCATGGGGCGTCCCAAGTAGGTGCGAGAGAGACGGAGCGACGGAAGCGACTCTTGGAATCAGTGTGCTGTCAATCCCGACATGCTGGGCATAAGTACCCATGCATACCAAGTACTTTAATTTTTGCTGGCAGCAATGCGAGAGGCGGCCCCGCGACGCTCGGGACATAAAACTGAAAGGCGTTTTACTTTTAGTTTTCTTTTTTCTAAATTTTATTTCAGGCCGGAGTGATAATTACCCGCACCTCGAGAGTGACCTCACGTTGTTTCATGCCTGAGTACCGAAATCGGAATTAATGAGACTTTCAGGTGAAGGCGTCACATTAAATCACATGTGAGCGTGTATACTCACTCGAAGGGACACGCAGCTCGAATATGAATTTAGTTTTCGAACAACAATATTTCAGTCAACCAGAGCAAACTTTGATAGTCGTCGCTATGTTGAGACTGGCCCATCTGAACTCTTGCTGATAGATACTTTTCAGACAGTTGGTCTCAATATCCGTATCACATTATGAGTTGCGATTCCGACCACCATGGTGGTCTCAATTTTCATATCTATTTTTTAACAGTGGAAATATAAGTCCGAGTTACTAACGCAAATTGTGTTGAACTGGTAATAATAGCGTAGTCTTACTCATCTGTTTTCAAGCGTATTCAGTTGAACTCTTGAAATGAAGCGTAACAGGCCCATCTGCGAAGATTACCCCTATCTATCTAAATGTATGGGGGAATTTCTTAGCCTTCGCTTCATTTCAAGCGTGACGTCTTCAAGCGTTACTCTATGCTTGACACAAGCATAGAGTTACACTATGAATGACCTTCCACGTCAATGGGGCTGAAAAGAAATATCTGCAACTTTTCAAATCTTTGTCCGCCCGCCCCCAAAATCGCTAGAAAAATACTGCTCATAAAGGAGAGCAGTGTGGTGGTCAAGCAGCAACCATTCTAAAAAACGAAAACAAACAAAAACGAGGGAAACCGAAGAAACAAAAATAAACAACAAGAGGCGACCGGCAATTACAACAAAAAGTGTGGCGCATCACGTACGCCGGGCGCGCCGCGCGACACCTCGGCGTGGCGCCACACCAGTGTAAATCGATTAATCGAAGCGTGGCTCGCATGCGGAGGCCCCTTTCTGGAAATCGGGAAACGACGAAAGACAAAAGAAAATGGAGTGCACTGCCGTCCAACGCCCGTGTGAGGATGCGTCACCGCCCAAACAGTGTGTGTGTGTGTGTGTGTGTGTGTGTGTGTGTGTGTGTGTGTGTGTGTGTGTGTGTGTGTGTGTGTGTGTGTGTGTGTGCGTGTGTGTGCCCGTGAGTAGGTGTGAGTGTGTTTGCATAGAGTCAGGACGGGCGGCAAACAGCCGACACCTTTCCTTCGGCAGCGATTTCCTTTGACAAAGCCTGAGAAAACTGTTTATAGAGGCCGGCGGGGCGCGCCGGAGTGCGCATAGCCGCAGCCAAGTAGCGCCGGGGGGCGAGGCGGGCCGGCACTCCCCGCTGTGCGTATTGACCGTTCGCTCTAACGTTGAGGCGATTCGACTATAGGGGACGCCGAACCTGCACTGTACAATTTCTTGCTCGGCGATGCACAAACGATTGTTCTATACGTATAGTACATTGTGTCCGCCGAACTTTGATGGGACATACTCGGATGTAGAGGAAGATGGGGGTCAAGAAAGCCAACAGGATAGGTAGGTTGCACGTATGTAACGTTACATTTTTGTAAAGTCAGAGTTTCTTAAAAAAATAAAATTACAATTGATTGTGCAGGGAACTGAATTAAGGGGAAGACCCATCGAAGCTCACGGTACCTGGTATAAGAGCGGCCGGGAGTTTCCGCTTTTAGAGGAGCCAATATTTCTCCTCTCACGTCTCTCTTTCTCTGTCTGTGTGCGGTGGGTGGAGCAGTTCAAACTGAGCCTAGTGAGCGTTCCTGGTTTCCGGGAAGTTAGACTTACGAGCGTCCTGTATGGTCTACGCCCGGCCAGTAGTGGCCTTATCACATCTCGGAAAACGACTCGCAACCAACAAAAAATGGCGACTCGAAACGTCTTTGATTTTGTCTGGAAATTGAGTTGAGAACTCACTGTACCTTACAGATATTTTGACGAATTTTGTTGGTATTATGGAGAAAATCTCCACCACAATGGTGCAACCTTTCACCGTAAGACATTTACAGTGTAATTAGTGATAAGAGAGACTAGCTACGAAAACGAATCTCGGAATCAGTCTGCATCGCGGGGCAGGTCGCCGCGCGTGCCGTTGCCAGTGCAGTGTCGTCGGCTGCAAAGGAATAGACGTATTGAAATTGATCAAAGAGCGTGACGGAGAGATATTAAATGCGGAGTAATTTGTAGTGGGAGTGAGAAAGGCGCCTAATTAGGAGCGAGTCTTGACCGAGTCGCCGGCTAGGCCTGTGCACACTGCCCAAGGAGAGAGAGAGAGAGAGAGAGAGAGAGAGAGAGAGAGAGAGAGAGAGAGAGAGAGAGAGAGACGGAAAGAGGGGGGGGGCATATCCTGAGTTATGGCTGAGGAAGAGCGCGCCGCGTCCAATAAATACGAATTAAGACCTCCCATTGCCGGACCACCTCGGAGAATATTTATGTTTTCGTCACCTGTAGTAAAGTTGAGATTTTCCCTCGTGTGTGATTTGTGCTGCACAGCGAGGGCATTCCATGCCACGGAGTACGACGACACGGCGCTGCGAGCATGGTGAGGTGAGTGGGCGCGGAGTGACTTGACACACAGTGGGCCGGTGGAGGCGGCCAAAATACTACACTCAAGACTCCTTACGGACACCATGTCTCCACAATACGGACGGTTTTGTGCAAGCGTAATTACGGATGGATTTTGTTTGTAATACGGATGATTTTATCCGTAATACAAAGATTTTCGTGTCCGTAACATACTCCGTATTACAAGCAAAATCTATCCGTAATTACGATTGCACAAAAATGTCCGTAATACAGATAGGATGTATCCGTAAGAAGTTTAGTGTGTACTCTACAAACCGAAAAGCGTACATTGTATGCTCTACTTGGAGCATGCCTGCAAGCACGCTCTATCTAGCGCATGCCTGCCAAGTATGCACTTTCTGGTGCATACATGCCATGTACACGCTACTGAGGCATGCGTCTAGTGCATGAGGGATAGGGAGTTGCCTGCATCAGGAAGCGTGTACATGGCATGTATGCACTAGTGAGTGCATGCTTGGAAGGCATGCTCCAGGTAGAGCGTACATTGTACGTTGTTGCTTTTGGATTTGTAGAGTAGACGCATTTTGAGCTCCAGAGTCGCAATATGAGTCTAGAGCCGAACGTGATGGGCGCGATGAAGACAAATAAAGTTTTCAAAACCTGAATTAAAGGGGGGAGTCGTATTTACAGAACAAAAACATAAAATATAGCGTGCTATATTGATATTACTAGCCCTGAATGGCCAAGGTACGTCCTGCGTTTAAGTCATAATCTAAATTGTCATTTTCAAGCCATTTGGGTCTATTAAATGGTAAAAAACCAAGGCCCAAAGTTTCAGGTCGATCCGGAAGCTTTATAGAGTTGTAGCCATTTGGCTACATTGGCCATCCCCGGTTCGGACTTCTTTGTCCTGACTTTCAGCGTTAGCGAGAAAGTTTTTGAAAGTAAGTCATGGATAGAATTGTAAAGCATCATTATGGCCTGCCCTTGACTTCTGACCGAGTCATTAAACCGTATTTTACTGCCTCTTACTGTGCTTTTTTTCAGTTGTGGCCAAATTGCTACATTGACCATTCCGGGTTAGTGTCATGTTGCCTCAGATGCAAAAGTGTGTCAAATCCGTTTTGAACATCAGTGGCACCCTCTTGCACAAAATTTATGAGTTGTGGCCAATTGGCTACATTTGCCACTCAAGGGTTTTAAGTAGCGTTGAGCACATGAGGGGGTAACGACTTCGGTAATCCAGTTGACAGCAAATTTTGAGGTTATCCGGCGTAATCCAAAGATAATCCCGGATTGATGTGGTAATCCGGAAATCCGTAATCCGGCTGACACGAAATTTACCAGTCGTTACCCCCTTGGCAGTACACCATGGCGGTTAAACACGGCGGACATTGGGATGGTTTTGCTTGAAGAAGCTTCCTAAGTTTAAAGTGCCGAACGATGTGCGAAGACCCTTAGCTAAGATGACCGGTCCCTGAAAAACACGACAAAGTTTTTACCGTGCGCCGGACGACACGAGCAGGCGCACGGGTGCCCGCCCGACACTTCGTAGGTGAACTTCGGTATTTTTATAGCTCGGCATTCCGACCTGGAATCGGACAAGACGAAATTAAGGATGTTTCTCGCGAGGGAGCGAATGCAACGAGAATGGCTTTTTGGTGTCCGGAGCGGAGGGCTCATGCGGGAGCAGCAATGTTTGGAGATAGCGAGGTCCTAGCATGACCAGCAGTCCGATTCCGAACAGTGCTCTCGCCGCTGTCTCTCCCGCACCTCGACGGGGTTCCCCACAAGTGGGAGAGGGACGGAGAGACTGTTCGGAATCACCCTGGCTTCTTTATCAAGTCGGTGGGCTGCAACTCCACAAGACTAATTAGGGGGTCACCTGGCTTCTCGGGGATTCTTCACACCTGTCCAGAGCGCGTTTGCTTATGTCGCGTCAGAGAATGCGCGACTCCTTTTTTAGTCCGCTGGTCCCTTCTACGAACGATGTTGACATTTTCCGGAAACCGGCGGCTGGCTCCTCGGGAAGCCCATTGAGCACGGGACAGTGGTGGCAGGTGGCAGAAGCGTGCAGCGCCACTGTCTAGAACGGCGGCGTGAATGGGCGCGGACAATAGCAGTGGGTCGTCGTGCTCAGCACGAGGCGATCGACTGCCGCGTGAGTCACTTTCAGTGTCACTTGAAGTGTTACTTCACTCCGGGAGTCACTTGCCGTGTCACTCGCAGTGTCACGCGTAGTGTCACTTCACTTGCAGTGTCACTTGCCGCGTGGCAAGCAGTGTCACTTACCGTGTGGCAAGCAGGGTCACTTGCAGCGTGACACTTAGCAGGGTCACTTGCCGCGTGACATTTAGCAGGGTCACTTACAGCGTGACACTTAGCAGGGTCACTTACAGCGTGACACTTAGCAGGGTCACTTACAGCGTGACACTTAGCAGGGCGTCACATGCAGTGTGACACTAAGCAGGGTCACTTTCAGCGCGACACTTAGCAGGGTCACCTGCAGCGTGGTACTTATCAGGGTCACCTATCGAGAGACGAGGAGAAGGCCAATCCGCGTTCTCAAAGCGACTTTTTCGAAATTATTGTTTGTGCTGATCTAAAAGTAGCGCGCGCCGTAACCCCGTGTTTTCGTTCGTCATGTCTATCGTCGCTCCCGTCCAACCAAAAACCGCGTTTTTGTAAAAATCGATTTCGATACTTTTGCCAAGATTTTTGCTTCTCTTGCGTGGATCAGACAACGTTCGCAACTCAGAATTCGTAATCTGCATCACATTTTTAGCTCTGTTTTGGGACCCAGTTTTGACACCCATTACTGTATCAGATCGGTGCTCTTACGAACGCTCCATGAGTACGCGAGAGACCACTGAGAATGAAAGAGTCACCACCATCGCCCTTTCATTGGGTAAACGCACGCACCGTTGCCCAAATTTGGGTGACGAGCCCGCGGTGACCAATTCATTCTCAGGTACCTGCGAAAACACTTGCGACCGCTCGGAACCTAGGGTTCGGAATCAGTCTGCAGAGACCTACTATTGGTGGAAAGTGTCATTTTTTTTTCTTGAACGCGCACGCGCTCTGGCGACCGCAGTGTGACTCAGTGCCGAGCTGCTCCACTCTTCTCGCGTCTGGCCGGGTGATTACTCATTCCGAAAAGTCTCGTCGCTCCGTCTCTCTCGCACTGGTGGGTAAGGCTCCGCATGTGCGAGAGAGACAGAGCAGCCGCGGCCCGGACTGCGCCCATCGCCTGGCCACCGCCTCCTGCCGAGCGATCCAGAAGATCGGTTCGTCGCTCTGTCTCCCTCGCACCCTGACGGAGAGCCCCGTGAGTGCGACAGAGACAGAGCGACGAAACGACTCCTCGCTCGGCTGGGTCCGGCTCGGTCGTAATAATTAGCAGTGAGAAGATCGCTTTACCTGAATTAGTTCGCGAAAGAGGCAGGGTCCGCCACAAAAGACATTCGTTCCACGTGTCTCCCCCCCCCCTTTTTTTCCCCGTCTGCTCGCCTTAGGTTGGAACCAGGTGACTGATTTCGAGAGTAGTTTTCGTCGCTCTGTCTCTCTCGAACTCATGTGACGTCCCCCACACATGAGACATAGCGACGAAAACGACTCTCGGAATCAGTCTGCAGTGGCGGTGAAGAGGGGCGAGGGGCGTCGCTTCCAGCAGCCACCCACGACAACTCTACAAACTCAAGTGTGTACATAGTACACTTCAACCTGGAGTGTACATGCATGTACACTTCAACCTGGAGTGTACTTGGCATGTACACTCCAGGTTGGCGTGTACTTGCCAAGTACATGCCAGGTGGCTCATACCTGCAGGAGCCAGCAACAGTGTACCTGAAGGTATGCGCCACCTGGCGTGTACTTGCCAAGTACACGCCAACCTGGAGTGTACATGCCAAGTACACTCCAGGTTGAAGTGTACATGCATGTACACTCCAGGTTGAAGTGTACTTGCATGTACACTCCAGGTTGAAGTGTACTTGCATGTACACTCCAGGTTGAAGTGTACTTGCATGTACACTTCAGGTTGAAGTGTACCATGTACACACTTGAGTTTGTAGAGAAAGCGAAATATGGAATGATATGACGGCGCGGGTGCGACGCCGCGCCTTCGCGGAAGGTTTTGGGCCGGTCCCTGCCCCGGTCGGTCGCAGTATTTGGAACCAGCCCGCGGGCGTATGGGTCATAATGTGAGGCAGCAGCAGACTGATTCCGAGAGTCGTTCTCGTCGCTCTGTCTCCATCTCGCACCCCTACGGGACGCCCCATGAGTGCGAGAGAGGCAGAGCGACGAAAACGGGCCTCTCGGAATCAGTCTGCTGCTGAGGTGTGAGGCATGTGTGACGCCTGGCCGCGGCGATGGGACGGACAATGCTCGGATGATTCAGGCCCGGGGATTGCCTTGTAAACGCGTGGCTGGCGCCGTCGTGGATTGGTCCCTGCACCGACTACTGACTGACCCTCACCTGCCGGAGTTCCTTGCGCCCCAGTGCGTGGGCGCTTTCGTGTGTGTGTGTGTGTGTGTGTGTGGTGAGAGGGTGGAGTTTGTGTGCCTGTGTGTGTGGGAGAGAGCGTGTGTGTTAATGATAGACCCAAGCTGTAATGAGCCATCAGCCCCAGAGGGTTCGGTAGCAGGTGACAAAAGGACACAGGTGCGTGTCATAGCCCGCCAAGAAAGCCTCTCCCCCCGCCCCGTTCTCTCTCTCTCTCTCTCTCTCTCTCTCTCTCTCTCTCTCTCTCTCTCTCTCTCTCTCTCTCTCTCTCTCTCTCTCTCTCCGCACGGCTGTCTCCGTCGCCCTGGGTGTCATCACGGTTTCCGACTCGGACTGGCGGAGGGTCCGGTGTGGCAGGCGGGTGCGGGGCTCGTGAACACTCAATTTGTTTGCACCTTTTTTAGGTGGACATTATTGAGGTGATTCGTAAGCAATACTGCAGCACAGGATATGTCACCATTTGGAAAACCCTTGTGAATTATTAAACCAGTTGCCACTGTACTCTGAATAACTGAAAAATGCAAACGCATATCAAGATACACACTGTAAATGTCTTACAGTGAAAGGCTGCACCAACATATTAAGGTGGAGATTTTCTCCATAATACCAACGAAATTCGTCAAAATATCTATACGGTACAGTGAATTCTCAATGGTGTGTTATGATGAAGCCAGCTGCACCACCATAATGGAACATGGAACATTTTCACCATAATATGGAGAATCTTCACTGTACAACATTTAGAGTGCAGTGTTTTTTTGTTGTTTTTTTTGACGTCTAGTGAGTCTGGCAGAACTAGCATGAAGCGTTGTGTGTAAATGCGATTCGTCATAGGGCCGGGCCGGCAGGTCGGGCAGGTTCACACTTTGCTTTTAGGACAGTTTAGTATGTCGTTTACAGCGGCCCTCCCGTGGGGTGCGCACGGGTGCGGGACGCAGGTTCTTCCCGCGCGTCGCAGCGCTACCGGCCTGCCACCGGGCGCCGCGGGGGTTCCTGTCTCCCCTGCCGCCCTGCAGACTGATTCCGAGAGTCGTTTTCGTCGTTCTGTCCCCCTCGCACTCATGAGGTGTTCCGTACAGGTGCGGGGCAGCGAAGAAAACGGTTCAGTCTGAAGCGAGGGGGTAAACACTCCACGAAATCTTGTACTGAGTAACGCGGTATTACGCGGCATTACAGGGATATTACACGTGCATTACGGCATTAAAATGCCAAAATTTGGCATATTTAGCCCAAAAATGGTATTACAACCACGTGTATTACGCGTATAACTGGAGGGTTCTTTGCGGACGTCAAAACGTATGTAGCGTTGGGTCACACAGGAAGAGGAATACAAGAAGCGTTGCTTCTAAAGAATAGTACAGGGTGACGAAAAAAAATTCCGGTGGCTCTTATTTTTTGCTTCGGGGGGAAGTTCCAAGACTTCCCAAAATTCAAGGGGAAATAACTCCAGCCAAATTTGTACACCGAAATTCATCAAACTTGTAAAATTCATCGAAATTCGATTAAGCTTCATCGAAATTTGACTGGAATTCATCGAAATTCGATTGAAATTCCTGGGATCTGTACACCGAAATTCGCAGTGATATCCCCTTTCCGAAATTCGTCCCAATCCCCACTAAACTTCGCGGCGTCGGTGGGATGCTCCACATCGCCACGGAATGGCACGCGGTACACAGGCAATGGAAAGAGGGGGAGGGGGGGGAGGGGGGAAGAGAGAGGGCCGCCCTATGTGAACACGGGCGATAAAGTGAAGGATGGCGTCCGCAGCCGCTATTCGCACGCGCAGTCTGCTTCCGAACGGTGGCTTCGTCGCTCCGTCTCTCTCGCACCCATCACACGTCCCACCCGCGTGCGAGAGAGACGGGGCGACGAAAGCGCTGTCCGGTGTCCGACTGGGGCTTAACATTCGAATCCTTTTAAGCGGAACCAAACCACCCGCTCCCTGGTGCGCGTATGGCCCGAGCGCATGCTGATTCCGTGCACTTCCTTCGTCACTCCGTCTCTCTCGCACTCACGGGGCGCCACGCACAGTCGCGCGGGAGAGAGAGAGAGAGAGAGAGAGAGAGAGAGAGAGAGAGAGAGAGAGAGAGAGAGAAGAGAGACAGCGACGAAATGCCGCCGCGGAACCAGCCTGGTAGCATACAGCGTGGTAGCGGTATGGCAATGCACACCGAGAGCAGCAGACTGATTCCGAGAGTCGTTCTCGTCGCTCTGTCTCTCTCGCACTCGTGGGGCGTCCCCTGTGGGTGAGAGAGAGACAGAGCGACGAAAACGACTCTCGGAATCAGTCTGCCGCTGCAAAACTTGACGCCAATCGCGTGCAGTTGCGCCAAGGAACATGGCCGGGACTGCATTGGCCAAAGGGTAAAGCTCAGCGGCGTCGTGGGAGCAAGCGCACTGCTAAAAAGGGGGGAGGAGAGCAGGGAACAGGGGGAAGAGGTCGCAGGTGAAGAGTGAGGAGAACGGATTGGGAGACACTCGTTGCACAGTGGGCCAAAAGACTCGAACTGAAGGCGTGACCCCACCAATGGATTGCTCTCCGAACGATGAATCAATCCATCGGTGGGGTCACACGCGTTCGGTTCGAGTCCTGGTTAGCGACTCTGGAGCTCGAAACGCGTCCAGAATTTTTGCCGCGCCACTGGTCAGTGAGCAAGACGAGAGGATGAGAGATCACTCTAAACGTCATATAAGGACATTTGAGCTGTGTTATATTGAACTTGGCGCAAGCGACACGAAGATAAGTATTTCTTCATTCGACACCTCCTAGGAACAAGCGGCTATCTTCCAGGAGCTTCCAGACACTCGGCTATCTCTCAGTAGCTTCCAGACACTCGGCTATCTTTCAATAGCGTCCAGACACTCGGCTATCTTCCTGAGCGCTTCGGAGACTCGGCTAACTGACTTCTGCGGAGAGGTTAGGGTTGTCCTTTCGATAGCGTTTTTCTTTGTTACACTTATCAGGACATGCTCACGCCATGATTTTAATCTACTCTGACAAACTTTTGACACATTTTGGTTAGGTCCCGGTGAGGGCATTTCAACTGGTTTAAAATATATACGCACCCAAACTCGGGAAGTGGGAAAAGCAGTTAGCCGAGTCTCCGAAGCGCTCAGGAAGATAGCCGAGTGTCTGGACGCTATTGGAAGATAGCCGAGTGTCTGAAAGCTACTGCGAGATAGCCGAGTGTCTGGAAGCTCCCGGAAGGTAGCCGCTTGTTCCTAGGAGGTGTCGCATTATTTGTTTTTCTTCCCCTTCCCCTCTTCCCCTTCCCCTCTCCCCCTTCCCCTCTCCCCCTTCCCCTCTCCCCCTTCCCCTCTCCCCCTTCCCTCTCCCCTCCTCCCCCTTCCCCTCCCCCCCTTCCCCTCTCCCCCTTCCCCTCTCCCCCTTCCCCCCTCTCCCCCTTCCCCTCGCCCGCCCCTGCAGGACCGGACCAGTGCCGTAAAGGATATAAATTAACACCCATCTCTCTGACGACATCCGACTTTTGGAGTCTCCACGCCTCGCTGTCACCGTAATGGAATTAAATATAAACTTACATTCAATTTCGAGGCCCTGGATTGGGGGGGGGGGTGAGCAGGAAGAGGGAGACTTATACCGCAAGAGCGACTCGCGGGTGGCGACCGACGAGATGAACGAATGTTACACGGGACGGCAGTGGACCAGAAGGGTTAGGTGCAATGCCCGCTTGGTTTTGAGAGGGGGAGGGGGGCGGCAAGAGGGGATAACTCCAGCCAAATTCGTACACTAAAATTCACGGAAATTCATCCAACTTGTAAAATTCAATGAAATTGCACTGAAAAATCAAACGTGGTCTATACCACACCAACTGGTGTGGTCTAATGGGTGCCATTTTGACCGCATCAGTTGGTGTGGTCCAGACCACGTTTGGCCACGTTTGGTGCGGTCTAGACCACACCAGACGCACCAAACGTGGTCTAGACCACACCAACTGATGCGGTCAAAATGGCACCCATTTGACCACACCCGTTGGTGTGGTCTAGACCACGTTTGGTTTTTCAGTGTGGTTAAAATTCACTGAAATTCATTAAAATTTATCGAAATTTGACTGACATTCATTGGATTTGTACACCAAATTTCACAGTGATTTCCCCTTGTGGGGAGGGGGGTCCAAAAAACTGTAGAGGCATTGAAAATCAACGAAGCATTTCATCGGGCATTTCATACGACGCAATTTTGTTTTGAAGTTAGGAAGCAAATGCCTCGTAGACTGAGTCCCAGGGAAGTCCCGCTCCAGCACGGTGCGACTGCGAGGGTGCGCCCCTGAAGTAAAAAGAGCAACTTGGTCACACTGGCGCATAGGTCGGTGACGCGCCCCGAGAGCGTCGCTCTGTCTGAGACTCTTTCTGAGGCACTGCAGCAGCGGAGGCGCGCGGCGTGGCATCTTTGTCTGGACGTAATATATGGCGCCTGTCCAGAGCGCACCGTCGGCACGGCATGCAGGGCACTGTGCAGCAGGCAGGATTCCCAACGCGAGCCGCCGTCGCTCTGTCTCTCTCGCACCCAGACGAGGCGCCCCGCGAGTGCGAGGGAGACAGAGCGACGAGCCGACGCCTTCCAGGGCACCAGCTTCTCGTCCAGCGCGACCGACCTGAGGCAGGTCGCCTGACGTGCTTGTCTCACTTTTTTACTCGCTGCCCTGGCTGCTGCCGCTGCTGCCGCCTGCACGTGCACACGCGCGGGGCACACGTGGGGCGCCCTATCGCCGACCATCGCGGGGGCGCGACAGTGTAGCGACACCCACGGCCAGCGGACGGACGGACTGGACAGACAGACGGACTGACAGACAGACAGATGACTGTCCAGCTGAAACTGATAGACTGCAGTCTAAATGTATTACGAAAAAATTTCCCATAGTACGAAGGAAATGGCGCAAGCATAATATGAAGGTGTTTTTTCTTCGTATCACGAAGGTTTTTCTTTGTATTTTACAATAAAAAAGCTACAAAGATTCGTATTACGAAGGAATGTTGCTATGCTTGCGCCGAATCCACTGCAACATACGAATAACATAGGTCAAATTTCATTGTAAGATATTAAGAGTGTGGACAAAACGGACTGTCCAGCAGACAAACGGACGCAAAGAATCAGGTCAGCGCACACCACATATCTAAATTCACCACTAACTATGCCGGACGCTTATTGAGAGCTCAGCGGGTTCGGCACCATCCCCTCGACCAGGCCCAGCCGAACCCGTTGAGCTCTCAAAATATGTTCTTTGTAAGCTTGTGTGCACTCTAAATGTCTTACGAAGAAATTTCCCATAATACGAAGGAAATGGCGCAAGCATAATACGAAGGTGGTTTTTCTTCGTATTACGAAGGTTTTTCTTTGTATCTTACAATGAAAAAGCTAAAAGATTCGTATTACGAAGGAATATTGCTTCGTATTATGCTTGCGCCGATTTCACTGTAACATACGAATAACATAGGTCAAATTTCATTGTAAGACATTTAGAGTGTGCTCAACATACTTTGTTATAACAAACTGTCTTTGTTTGTAAGGCCTAAAATAGCTTCGAAGGTTTTCTCAATGTGGTTGAATCTGTCGGTCCAACTCGCAAGCGGTCCAAAGTCAGTCGTCCCCTCGGCGTCATCCCCAGCCAGCGTCCAACACAGCCCGGCCTCAGCGTCGGGGCCGGAAGGCCTCGCAAGCCATGCAGCCGCTGAATGGACCCGGGTTCAGACCCGGTCAGCGCCCCCCTCCCGACTGCACCTCATGACCGCACGCACGGCAAGTACACTGGGCGACGTCCAGTCAGACCTCCCCCTCTCACCTTGCCCAGCAGACTGAATCCGGGAGTCGTTTTCGGCGCTCTGTCTCTCACGCACCCATACGGAAAGCCCCACGAGTGCGAGAGAGACAGAGCGATGAAAACGACTCGGAACCAGTCTGCTGACCCCCTCCGCGACAATAAATATTGGGATTTGTGTTGACGCCTCTCTCTCTTACCGCTCAATTCCCCGGGTCGTCTCAACGAGTCCCGGCGAGGGGGTCCCGTCCCGTCCCGTCCCGTCCCGTCCCGCCTGCCCAGCGCAGCTCCACGGAGGCACTCACGGAGTTGCCCTGGAAAGTTTTCACCGCCGTTTCCGGCCGTTTCTGTCACTCTTTGCATTCGTCTGGCTTGCCTCTAAAAGGGCTACACTGGTGAAACTGAAGCATACTGTGCGTACGCTGAACTTTACCGAAAAAAAAATGTACCTGCAACCTTTAGGATCAGTAAACTAAATTCTTGTTTCTTCTTCCTCATTCGTCTTCCTTCTTCTTCCTTCTTGTTCAATGTTCATTCTTCCTTCTTGTTCCAGGGGTCTACCAATGACTGAAATTATGTATAATTGAGTGTGATAGCAGTGAGTTTCCACTCAATTGCGCCATGCTTTTTACCTACTTCCAAGCGTTTGTCTCACATATTGCTTGCATACAGGCGTTTTTCAGCTAAAATCTAAACGAGTGGAGTGTAGGCAGGGCGCTTACAATGAGTGCAAAAAGTGGCAGACCTCTTACTCACTTCTTCTTCTTCTTCTTCTTCTTCTTCTTCTTCTTCTTCTTCTTCTTCTTCTTCTTCTTCTTCTTCTTCTTCTTCTTCTTCTTCTTCTTCTTCTTCTTCTAAATTGTCACTTCCACAATCTAGTGGTGCCTCGCATATTGACCGGTGTTATTGGGTCGATGTCGTTGGGAGTTGCACACGACACGTCTCGCCGGACATTCCAGATGGGCTCTTGATAAGCCTTGTCGCGGGCAGATCGGTACCAAACGGATGGCCGGGGACATAAACTTGCAGACGCGTAACGCCAAGTCGGTGGCAACCCGGGAAGAGGCGCCCGAATTTTAGAGGGGAGACACACACACACACACACACACACACACACACACACCGGGCAAATGGTTGGTTGAAACACGCATTTGCTCTCGGGGTGCCATTCAGGTATTTGTAATCTTGGCCAGGAGTATGTTAGGTGCTACTACGGAACAGTTTACAGTTATTGTTCGATGGTCTTCAAAATGCTCAATTTTCTTTGGTTGCAAAGGGGGCGGGACATTGAAATTACTGATTGGAGGGGATACTGTGCTGCATCTCACCTATGTCTCCTCCATAGGCTTCCATGGAAAAGCAGGTACCGTTTTTACTGTGAGCATTTGGACGAAAACCACATTGGACCAAGCTCGACCAAGGACGAACAAAAACCCTTCCATCGTTGCCGAGCGGGGCGTAACGTGGCCGAAAAAAGAAAGATTGTGGACCCATTTTTGGTACAGCACTTTCCAACCCGGGAACCCTGCAATTTGAGCATGCAAGTGCAACGATAGAGCACGGATAGAGTTTCTATAGAAACGAGTTTTGTTTGCACAGTGCAGCGGCCGAGTTTCCGCCTGCCTGCCTTGCCTGGCGTTCCACATAAACCGATAACGTGTAATGAAAATGCGTGGCTTGGTCACCAGCCTCGGCCACCGGGTACGGGTGGATACCCGCCGGCTGGACCCCTCAAACATCCACGGCGTTTGCAGCGTTCCGTGTTCGTGAGTTATCGCGCGACGTTTACGCGCTAAATGTCTTTATATAGTTTCGTTCCCTATTGCCATATTTGTGCATATGCAAGATGTGTACAACTTAAAATAAGGGACAACATTTCCTCAGTGTGATTTAAAAAATTGTACCTAATTTTGGCATTTCTTGTTTTACAAAATGTCCATAAGCATTTACATAGCGTATAGTCTGTCCGTTTGCCGCGAAGTCCCTCTTCCTCCCTCCCTCTCTCTCTCGCTCTCTCTCTCTCTCTCTCTCTCTCTCTCTCTCTCTCTCTCAGTGGCGTTCGTTCGGTCTGGCCATCTGTCTGTCCGTCCGTCTGTCTGGCGGCGTGGTCTGGATGGGGCAGGTCAGTTCGCAGTGTGACGTCATGGCCTTGATCTTGCCGATGAACACTACTCGCTCTGTGCTGGTCGAGGCCACGGCCAGGCGAGCGATTCAGAGGAATCATGCCGTCGCTCTGTCTCTCTCGCACTCTTATGGAGAGCCCTAAGCGTCAGACAGAGACAGAGCGACGGAACGATTCTTCTGAACCGCTCGGGCAGACGTGTCGGAGCCTCTCGAGCCGGCGGCCACGCCGCGGCCTGCAGACAGACTCCGAGAGCCGTTTTCGTCGCTCTGCCTCTCTCGCACTCGCATGCGTCCCGTGTAGGTGCGAGAGAGACAGAGCGACGAAAACGACCCTCGGAAGGAGACTGCTGGTGGAGGCGACGACGGCGCGGCTAGGCTGGATTCGCTTGAGGCACCACTACGCGCTACGCTCGGCCGTGTTGAGTCTACACGCGAAAGGAAACCTCAACGCTAGAAGCATCAAACGGGCCAATTCAACGCATTTGGAGTTCCGAGTGACAACCAATATTTTCACAGTGCGGAAGAGCACGTGTGCGTGCGCAAGAGGCGGCGTTATGTGTGGCGCCCCATTGAGACAGCCTGGTGTCAGGCAGCCAAACATGCACACACTCACACACGGGACCGCGCGCCGGCCAGGTAGCCGACAGGTGGGAGGTCCTCCGGGCGGGCAGGCGCCGCTGCAACGCGCAGGTGTCAGCGCTCTGCGAGCAACCTCCGGACCGATTCGTCGCTCTGTCTCTCTCGCACTCACGGGGCGTCCCGTATGGGTGCGAGAGAGACAGAGCGGTCGAAAACGACTCTCGGAATCAGTCTGCACAGCAAGCGGCAGGCTGCCAGGCAGGCGGCCCGATGCCCGATCACTTGAGATAAGACAGCAGAGGTCTTCTTTCCCGATGTGTGTGATCTGCCCTGCGCTGTCTGCCGGACCCAGCACCCAGACTCGGGCACGCAACAACGCCGTGTTCCAAATCGCGCACGATCCTCAATGGGACGTGCAGGGGGCGTCCTTAAATTACTGTGGCGTGGAAGGACGATGAGGACTCATGGACAGAGAGCAAACAACTTAGTAAAATTGTGTACACCGTTAAGTTATATAGACGTTATTTCAACGTTACTTTTTGCCATTATTTCTCGTTATTTTTTGACAATACTTCAACGTTATTTCAGGGAAAAACGTTCACTGAAATTCAAGTGGTTTCCCCCTCGCTCGTGTAGCATGGTCTGCTGCTTCGTTTCCTTCGACGTGCTGCTAAAAATAAGTCTCTTCCAGAATTCAACAAAGAACAGTTCGCGAGGTAGTTTTTATCCCACGAGTCGAGCCTTGATTCATGCATTCAGAGACTAAACAACCAGGACAGTTTCTACGTGTGTCGCTTCGTAGGAATGGTGTTTGTTTGTCACTGGCTGCGGCCGATGCCTTGGCACATTGACACTAGAAAAAACAAGGAACCAGAACCTGACGAAAAATTGCGATGAAGTACATTTTCAGTGCCGTGTCTCAAAGTAACCATTTGTGTAAACACTCTCCCAGGAACGTGACATCACGTTGAAATGAATGTGACAAAATGTCACGTTCGTTTGAATGTGAATAAGCTCATTTTTGGCCGATTTTTTGTCACATGCGTTTGAACGTGATGTCACGTTTCTGGAATGAGTGTGAAGAGATTCCCCGACTCTCACCTCTTGCACCGCAAAAACGGTTCCTCGTTTATCAAACTAGGAAAAGATATAAGGGATTCCAGGAAGTTCCTGGGAAAATCAGAAAAACTTTTTCAACGTGTGATGACAAATCGTCATTTTGCAACATATTTTTTGCAGTGCTGCGCTCCGCGGCTCGCGACCAATCACCTCGGCCGCCCCATAATGCACCAGCAGACTCGTTTCGAACAGTGTGCCTCGCCGCTCTGTCTCTCTCGCGACCCGTCGAGACGTCCCGCGAGTGCGAGAGAGACAGAAACAACCCCGCGAGCTGTTCGGAGTCAGTCCGCCTGCCTGGCTTGGCCTGGCTTGGTCGTGATTGGCTGAGGATGGCAATTACCCGCAGCCCCATTGGCTGGCCGGCCGGGCCTCGGGTTGCCCCTCCGGGTTGCCCTGGGCCGCGTATCGCCGAGCCATAGCACAAATCAAAGAGGCCATCAAAAAAAGCAGAGACAGCATAATTGTTGACGATGTAGGATGTTCACGTCAGAGGGCTTTTACGGTTTGTTTTTCTCGTGCTGCACCTCCACCGCTGCCACCATTACGAACCGCACTGTCAGGCCTCGGCCGACGCAAAAACCACTATTTTCACGACGAAAAGAAGCGGCGGAGTGTTTTGATACTCTGCAGCGCGCGCGTAGCAGACGACCCTCAAGGACTGTTGGTTGGAGGAATTTGAAAATTTACGTACTGAAATGTGTCAAAACATACTTGACAACCGTCAAAGGTAGGCCTTAGCGCTTCCGTCTCTGACCTATATTTGCTGTTAAATCCTGCTTCCTCCCATTTTTCTGATTTTTTTTTTGTTTAGGACCATGTGCGATATCCACTTTTCGATACCGCGATACGATATTAGCACCTTATCGGACTGTAAGTCCGTGACAGGTCGTGATTTCACGAAAATCAACCCCCTCCATAAATAGAGGTGCTTCAAAATTTGGAAATCATTGCCTTCTATTTCGTATTGTATCCACCTCGATGTCGTGTCGATCTCGATGTCGTGTCGATGATCTCGATGTCGTGTCGATGATCTCGATGTAGTGTCGATGATCTCGATGTCGTGTCGATGATCTTGATGTCGTGTTGATGATCTCGATGTCGTGTCGATGATCTCGATATGTCGTCAATAATCTCGATGTCGTGTTGATGATCTTGATGTCGTGTTGATGATCTCGATGTCGTGTCGATGATCTCGATATGTCGTCAATAATCTCGATGTCGTGTTGATGATCTTGATGTCGTGTTGATGATCTCGATGTCGTGCCGATGATCTCGATGTCGTGTCGATGATCTCGATGTCGTGCCGATGATCTCGATGTCGTGTCGATGATCTCGATGTCGTGTCGATGATCTCGATGTCGTGTCGATGTCGTATTGTTTAGACCTCACCTCGCCCGTGATATCGCACAGCCCTCCACCTCCTGAGCCTCACCCTGAAATGATGTTGAGAACAAAAGTGGATATTGGTTGGAAAACAGAACGGTGTTGCGCAAGGTGGCGTCCGTACGTCACCGAGGCCGGAAGAGCGCCGCGCCTGTTTGCCCACTGCGGCCCTTCCCGGCATTTCCGGTCCAAACCGGAAGCGGACGACTCCTTGCGCCAAAGCGCCATTGACTTTACTTTACTCACGTGACCGATAATCCCCATCCGTGCGCCCGTATGTCGTCCCGTCGGTCCGTCCGTCCGTCCGAGAGTCTGTCCTTCTGACTGTATGCTGCCGAGAGCGGTTGGCCATGTCATTTCGGTTGCGGTTTTTATTTTTCAGGAAGCAGACACTGGATGAATGAATGCATTTATAAATGAATGAGTGAATGAATGGATGAATCAATCAGTGAAAGAGAAACGTGAAGACCGAAACGCCAAATGTCTGTTCAGAATCCCTTCTTGACCACCAATTTCTGAGTGGTTTTGCTGGTTGCTCTACAGAACATAACCAAACCTTGAACGATTTAAACTTTCCATCATCAAGCGTCCACCAAGGCATTTTACGAATGAAACGAAAATTTCAGGTTGAGCGCGGCGGAAAGACTCGTGACGAACATTGGTTTCCACCGTAAAAACAGTGTGAAAACAAACGGTATGTATAAACAGTGTCCGGGTTTCCAAGGCCCACCCCGGAAGAAGAGGCCATTTTTTTCCAGGGTAGGCCTGAGAAACCCGGACGCCTTTTTTTGCCGTGAACTTCTTCATAGCTTTGACTCCATTTTGTGGGCCCGTATCCACTATAATGAAACAGATGTTCCCCACACGAAGCGCGCCATTTTCACTCTCTGCCTCGAGGGCGTGGCGTCAGCAAGGCGTCAGGTCAGCACGGTGCGCCACGCTTACGGCCCCACACATGTCGGAGACCGCAGAGTCACACCCCCACTCCCCCGCCCTCCTTCGCAGCGGAAAAAAAAGTTTCAAGAAAACAAAATGCCACGCCCTCGAACCGCATCGACCACAAACGTTTTGACGTACAGTGCGGTGCAGTGCGGTGCGGTGCCCCCCACAGAGGGCGGTAAGGTGCGCACACAGTGGGACCGCAGCGCAGACTGATTCCGAGCGGCGGTGTGGTTTCGTCGCTCTGTCTCTCTCGCACTCATGTGGCGGCCCCTCGAAGGTGCCAGGAAAAGGAGGGAGAGAGAGAGGGGGGGGGAGCACATTGGGCCAGAAGGCCGGTGGAGGCGGACAAAACTCAAGACGCGTTTTGAGCTGTAGAGTCGCTAAATGGGACTCGAACTGAACGTGTGACCCCACCAATGGATTGCTCTCCGAACGAGGAATCCATTGGTGGGGTCACACGTTCCGTTCGAGGCCTGTTTACCGACTCTACAGCTCAAACCGCGTCTCGAGTTTTGTCCACCTCCTCCGGTCTTCAGGCCCACTGTGGGGAGGGCCCACTGCACCACATGGAACTCCCTCTTCGCCCCCTTCCGGGGCCCCTCGGTGCGCACACTGCCCGCAGTCCAAACACCGTCACCCGAAGGTGTGTCCCGATGCCTTGGCGGCCACGGTCACACGCTGGTCACTCACTACTACCTCTTTGTTTTGTGTGTGTGTGTGTTTTCAAAGTTGTTCCGCGCAGTGCCCTCTCGTGAATGTGTCCAGCTGCTCGCGTTTTGTGCTGCATTACGTGACCCAAGTTCAGGAGCAGCTAAGCTAGGAGGGCTTACGGTGCCTTGTTTGCTCAAGGACCCGTGGAGGAGGCCTCCTCCTTCTTCTTCTTCTTCTTCTTCTTCTTCTTCTTCTTCTTCTTCTTCTTCTTCTTCTTCTTCTTCTTCTTCTTCTTCTTCTTCTCGCGCAACGCGTAGCTGCATGGACCGACGCGACGACGCGATGCGAGCGGTTCGGTTCGGTTCGGGCTGTGTGAGCGCTGGCGTCGTCGTTGTTGCGTCAGTAGACCGATTCCGAAAGTCGTTTTCATCGCTCTGTCCCCTCTCTCCCCCCCCCCCCCCCCCCCTCCTCTCTCTCTCTCTCTCTCTCTCTCTCTCTCTTCTCTCTCTCCCTCTCTCTCTCGCTCGCACCTACAGGCGGGACGCCCCCATGAGTGTGCGAGGGCGAGACGGAGAGCGACGAGAACGACTCTCGGAATCAGTCTTGATACAGGGTGCCGTCGTCGGCATGCAGGTGGACGGGGCAAGGCTGTAGTACCGTCCATTTATGAAACATGCGTGGAGTCCTTTCCGATAAATGTATCAACCCGTCATGTACACTGCCAAAAGGAGGGGGAGCAGTGCGGGTAATTACCTTCCCGGCTTCACCACACACCACACACACACACACACACACACACACACACACACACACACACACACACACACACACACGTTGCTGCCCCTGCAGTGGCTTCGGAATATGACGCGAGGCACGCATTGAATGCAAATCAGATTCCTCGTTCCGGCGAAACTGAAAGTTGTTGCTTTGATAGAGTACGCTGGATACTGCCCGGAGACAACCTGTCCACGAACGCACTGCCCCGTCCCCCTCCCTCCTCGCAGCCCCTCTCGCCAGGAGACGGATGTCGTCGCTCTGTCTCTCTCGCACTCGTGGGGCGTTCCGGTCGGGTGCGAGCGAGACGGAGCGAGACTCTCGGAATCGGCCTGCAGCGTCCAATAAACAATTGGCCTCCGTTTCCATTGGCCGTTCGCTAGATGACAACCCGGCCATACAAGGGTCACTCGCAATGCCACTTTGTTCCGCATTGTATATCAGCAAAAGTATAATATTAAAGGACGGGTTGGGATACTGCTCGCCGTTCATCCGACGGTCTAGAGAGAAACAGTCGCACAACTGGAGGAAAATGTGCAGAATTCGGGGGCAAAGTAAGATATTTTTTTTTCGGAGAAAATCGACAAAAAAGGGGCGGAAAATAGAGACATAAAAGTTGACCTGATTTTGTTGAATATACTGTAACTGTATATTAACGGTTTTTGCTTGCAGCGATCTTTTTCGCATATATGCGCATACCGACATCTTCGTGTAACTTTCACCAAGGTACTTCTGATCTGATGTGCCCGTCTTTAGAATGGGACACGCTTAAAAACTTACGAAGTATTTTGAGCACATATAGTACAAACTAATTTACTTTGTTATACGAAGAAATAGTTCGTAACGAACTATTTTCTTTGCATACCAGTGTGTATGCTCGAAACACTTTGTCATAAAACAAGTTTCTTTGTAAGGCCTATGGTTTGTAAGGTTTTCTCAGTGGAGCACCCACATGACCCCGCCAGCGAATCTCTTTGAATCCCTCAACACACGTCAGCCTGCGGCCCCGCGAATGCCTCCGCAATGACAGCCTTATGACAGGTTTACGGCGGCGTTATACCTCCTTATTCCAGCGTTACTGCAACCTTATGGCTGCAGCTTCGCCATTGTCATGAAGGCTCCCGGTTTGGGCACATGGCGGGGCTCCGCTGCCCCAGAGCTCCGTTCTCCGCCTCTCTCGCACGCGTGGCGCGCGCCGCGCGGGTGCGAGAGGGACAGAGCGAGGCAGCGCAGTTTGGAGCCAGCCCGCAGGCCTTCTGGAGGTCGCCAGCCGTCCCTGTCCCCAGCCCCATCAATCGTCCCCGACAGCCAGTCTCCGACTGCGTCTCCGACTGCGTCTCCGACTGCCACTGCTGCCCGCGCTGGAAGCCGCTGGAAGCCGCCTGGAGGCTGGAAGCCAGCTGGTGCCGCGCGCCGCGAGTCAGACTGATTCCGAGACTCGGTTTCGTCGCTCTGTCTCTCTCGCACCCGAAAAAGGCGCCCCGCGAGCGCGAAACAGACAGAGCGACGAAAACGACTCTCGGAGTCAGTCTGCAGGGACGGGACGGTCTTGGGACGGTCCTGGGACCCCGGGCAAATAAAATAAAATGCGTTGGTCCAAATCACGGCGCAAGAATGCCACGGCTCGAGGCTTTCTTTGCCATGAATTCCGAGTAGCACCGAACCGCCACCGCCGCAGCCCCGCACAGTGGGCCAGAAGACCGGTGGCGGCGGCCAACACCCGAGACGCGTTTTGAGCTCCAGAGTCGCTAAATGGGACTCGAACCGACCGTGTGACCCCACCAATGGATTCCTCGTTCGGAGAGCCATCCATTGGTGGGGTCACACGTTCGGTCGGAATCCTATTTGGCGACTCTGGAGCTCAAAACGCGTGCAGAGTTTTGGCCGCCGCCACCGGTCTTCTGGCCCACTGTGCCCCGCTGCCTCGCAGCTCGGCCGGGCAGGCTCTCCTCATAATATTTCATCGTCAACGCGAAGCAACGCGGAGCAGCGCGGCGAGCCGCTAAACGGCGAAACGACCGACTCGCGGCGCCGAAAGCAGACCGCGCTTCTTGGCCAGAGATCTGCACACACTAAACTTCTTACGCAGGGGCGCCGGAAGTGTATTTCCTCAGGGGGGGCAAACAATTCTAAATCCTACGTTCCTAATTACCCCCCTCCCCCACCAAAAAAGGTGCTTAAAAAGACCCTACTCTTTCATGCCCCGCCTCGGGAAGGCTTTGACCGCTGATAGTTTGGGAGCAGTGGTCTCGCAAAAATGGTCAAAAAGTTTCAGAAAATCACCGTTTTTGCTGACTTTGAGCTGTCACTGCATCCAATTTAGTTGCGGTCAAAGGCCTCCCTCAACGCCTTACTATTCTGAAGACCCTACTCTTTCATGCCCCGCCTCGGGAAGGCTTTGACCGCTGATAGTTTGGGAGCAGTGGTCTCGCAAAAATAGTGAAACAGTGAATGAATTTCAGAAAATTACCGTTTTTGCTTACTTTAAGCGGTCACTGCATCCAATTTAGTTGCGGTCAAAGGCCTCCCTCGACGCCTTACTATTCTGAAGACCCTACTCTTTCATGCCCAGCCTCGGGAAGGCTTTGACCGCTGATAGTTTGGGAGTAGTGGTCTAGCAAAAATGGTCAAAAGTAAATGAATTTCAGAAAATCGTCGTTTTTGCGACTTTGAGCTGTCACTGCATCCAATTTAGTGCGGTCAAAGGCCTCCCTCGACGCCTTACATTCTGAAGACCCTACTCTTTCATGCCCCGCCTCGGAAGGCTTGACCGCTGATAGTTCGGGAGCAGTGGTCTCGCAAAAATGGTCAAAAGTGATTGAATCCCCGAAAGTATGATCGTCATTTCATTGGATGATGTTGATTATTTCACTGATTACCAACTAGACGCGCAATGATTATCTTGAGTCGGGTACCCCTTGGAATATGCTGTCCCATTTACCCCGTGTCCCAAAATTGGCCGCAACTGACTCTAATACTATAATACAAATTTCAATTCAAGGGAAGGGGGAAGAGGCCGCCGCGCTGCGTCTCTCCGCTCGCTGCGGAGAACTTTGCGCGACTGGTGCCCACCGCCTGACTCGATTTCGCAGCTTTCCGCCAAATTCCAGGGGGGAGCCCCCCCTGCATTCCAGGGGGGCAGCCTGCCCACCCTGCACCCCACTTCCGGCGCCCCTGTCCTATCTGTATTACGGACATTTTTGTGCAATTGCAATTACGGATAGATTTTGCTTGTAATACGGATGAAATCATCCGTATTACAAAGAGTTTTACGTCCGTACCATACGGATATTTTCGTCTGTATGTTACGGACACGAAAACCTTTGTATTACGGCTAAAATCATCCGTATTACAACCAAAATCCATCCGTAATTACGCTTGCACAAAACTGTCCGTCTTGAGTGCATGGCCTGGCTTCGCCTCGGCGCGGAGTCGCATTCCCGCACGTCATACGGACGACGCGACAATAGTCCCAGGCAATACGCGCGCACTGCAGCTTTTTTTTTTTTTTCAGAAACTTCCGGGAAATTGCCTTTGTTTCTACTCTAGGCTATCTTGGGAAAACTAGGAGCCACTTTTACACTCTGTGCGAAAAAACCACAGTGAATCCCGTTAAATTTTTTTGCCGGGATTTACTGTTGTTAGAACACAGGATTGATTTACTGTGCCTCGCTACAGTATTTACTGTACCTGGTACAGGATATTCCGTGCACTCCTGTGGTACAGTAAATCCCGTACAAAGTACAGAAGATCCTGTAAAAAAGTACAGTAAAATCCTGTACTCTGAACTAGAGTGACAGCTGTACTAATCTCTACAGGATTTACTGTGATTTTTTTCCAGTGCAATATTTGGAGAAATATTTCGTAAATTACGTTGCATTTTCTTTGTAAGCTTATGAATGCTCAAAATACTTTGTTGTAACACACTACTTTTCTTTGCAGGCCTGAAATAGTTTTTTTTAGGTTTTCTGAGTGTACAGAACGGTTTCAAAACCAATGGAGACCATGATGAGAGGTTTGGACAGTGGGTTTACCCTTCTGACAGAGGGCAGGCTTCCATTGACTGCGCTGCCGCGGTCCGACGGCCCCTGACGGGCGATAGCGATGACTCAGCCGAGGCCCGTATCACGCCGAGGTCCCGGCCGCACCACCCAGAGTATATTCCCGGCCAATCGGAGAGCCTGTCCGAGAGCGCGGCCATAAAAAGCCTTTTTACTCCGTGTCCGCGTGGCCTATGGGAGAAAAGTGGGAAGTGGTTGGAAAGGGGAAAGGGGAGGGGCACAGCGGAGTTGCAGCGGGGCGTATGGAAACTTTGTTGTGTTTGTTTTGCGAATCGTTACACCGCGCGCAGTGAGCGAGTAGCGCGGAACTGCCCAAGGAAGACGGTCAGTTATCAATACCAAAAGGCGTGGAGTCGTTTTTCACTCCTGTGCATCGCGGAAGTCTTGCCAGGCAGTCCACAGGCGGCAGAAACTGTAGACGCACTTTAGAGCTCCAGAGTCGCTACACAGGACTCGACCCGGGCGTGTGACCCCACCAATAGATTGCCCTTGGAACGAGGAATCTATTGGTGGGGTCACACGCTCGGTTCGAGTCCCGTTTAGCGACTCTGGGGCTCAAAACGCGCCCGGGATTTTGACAGTCTCCACGTTTCCGGCCCTCTGCGCGGCGGCGCGCTTAGCCGCCCGGCTATGTCTCGTTTTGCAGTGGGCGAGCTTGTGTCGGGCCCGAAATGGCATATAAGATCATGTGTGGTCTGGCCCTTAATGGTAATGGTAATAGGTAGGCAGCCACGGCGAGCAGTGCCGTTCGGCGGGCTGGCCCACCCTCACGGCGCTAGCGCTCGCTGTCCCAACGCCGTCGCGCCTTCTCCGCTTTCCACCGCGTTATAACAGCGTGACTGGAACCAACGTAGCGTTCTCAAGTTTCTTTACCGAGTGTTTTCCTACAACCCTTTGGTCGAAACGAAAGCGGCAGTGCCTTGAACTGGCACACTGCTACGTGCTCGTGACGCTCCCAGTCGATTCCAACAGCAACCGCGTGCACGGTAAACTCATCTCCTGGCAATGGACTGATTTTCCTGGAGATGGATTTACCGTTTGATCGCTTGAGATATCCACGGTCCCAGCCTGAGTAGCAGGGTGGGCCAGTCGCACAGTGGGCCAGAAGACCGGCGCTGGCAGCCAAAACTCTGTACGCGTTTTGACATCCAGAGTCGCTGAACAGGATTCGAACGGAGCATGTGACCCCACCAATGGATTGCTCTCCGGACGAGGAATCCATTGGTGGGGTTGCACGTGCGATTCGAGCTCTAAACGCGCCCAAACGCTTGTAGAGTTTTGGCCGCCTCCTCCGGGTCTTCTGGCCCACTGAGCATGGGACCCCACCAATGGATTGCTCTCCGGACGAGGAAGCCATTGGTGGGGTCACACGTGCGATCCGAGCTCTACAAACGCGTGTAGAGTTTTGGCCGCCTCCACCGGTCTTCTGGCCCACTGAGCGACGTACTCGTCGCTGTCGCGGCCGGGACGGCAGTGCCCGCCGTCCCGGACGGTTCCCGAAGAAACCGAAGGCGCCGCGGACGGCACCCGAAGGCCGAAGGCGCGCCGCCGAATGGACGAGCACCGAACGGGCCGAAGAGGCGAGGAGGCGGGCGATCGCTTCGAGTGCGAGGGAGAGGGGGAAAGGGGCGTAGTCGGCCGGGGGGCGGTGGGCGGGGCCAGGCGGGGCGGCCGGGCCGCAGTGCTTCACACCACGGACCGCGGCCACAGGCCGCCACAGGCCACACCAGGCGCCGTACGGGTGGTCTCCCTGGACAACTTGTCCCGCTTTTTCACGAACGACGTTTTTTATCGTTTTCACCTACTTTTGATACCTCGCCAGTTTGGTTACATTGTCTCACCCGTTTCGCGCGCCCGTGAGATTTGAAAAACGAAATACCCCCCAAAAAAAGAAAGCTTTATTTTTGTCTGGCGCGGGCAGGGCGTCGTGTGGGATACTAAAGCCAGCTCGCTCCTCGGCAGTTTGATGACTTCCTCGATTTCCTCCTCTGTATTGAGTCACTACTCGTTGGAGCCGTCGGGAAAAACGGTAAAAACCACACCACGGTGTAGGAACATCGCGAAGGAGAGGGGGCCACACAGTGGACCAGAAGGCAGAGCTGCAGAGTCGCTTAACAGGGCTCGAATCAAACCTGAGACACCACCAATGGTTTCCTCGTTCGGAGAGCAATCCCATTGCTGCGTTCACACGGTCAATTCATTCCATTTAGCGACTCTGGGGAGCTCAAACCGAGTCAAGAATTTTGGTCGCCTCCACCGGCCCTCTGGCCCACTGTGGGCCGGCGCGGAAGGGAGAGGAGATCGAGAGGGAGGGGGCGAAGGGAGGGGCACTCACGCTGCGCACAGGTGGTTTGATTCATACCTCCTGAGACCTCACACGGCGAGGCACGGCGATGCACCAACAAAGCCCCTCCCCCCCACACGGCGTAAGTGTGACCAAGTCTTAAACGAAAGGTGTCTGACGAGGCGCTCGAGGAGTTATTTTTATGAAGAACCGGCCGCATCTAATTATTCTGCGCGAAGACTGGAGTGACGCTCCCCCTTCCTTCCGAACCTCACACTCCTGTTTTCCAGCCTTTTTTGCCCCTCCCCCGCCTTGACCTTTTGCAACACGCGACGGAATGTGGTGCAGTTTGCGTCGTTTTTGTTGTTGTGTTTTGTTAGATTTTTTTTTTAAGAAAAGGCGCGCGAGCGTTTTGTTAAACGCTGGACTTTCACCTGACCCTTCCTAACGGGTGTGGCGTTATTAGTATATTAAAATGCATGAAGAATTAGACTGCATGGGTGTAAGAAGCCAGACCTTGACAGCCAAGTACTGGAGCCAGCGGTTGAGGTGGAGTACAGTAAACTTCAAATCCTTTTCCAAAATAAGTTTCTAAACTTTTGGCATTGAAATTCAATTGGGATGAAAGCCTTACCATGTGGCAAGCACTACTTGCTTTCCCAGTGGCTGAAACGACAAAAGGCTGACAAAGGTGAAACCAACCCGTGCTTGGAATTTTGTGCACCACTATAATGGGATGGATACTGCCGGAGGCACTCTCGTGCCCATTCACTTGTCATTCTCCTTTGGAACAATATTTGACCGCCCCCACTCACTGGTCTGCATCCTTCTTCTTTCTTCTTTTTCTTTCTTCTTTTTCTTCTTCTTCTTCTTCTTCTTCTTCTTCTTATTATTATTATTATTATTATTATTATTATTATTATTATTATTATTATTATTATTATTATTATTATTATTCGTCTTCTTCTTCTTCTTCTTCTTCTTCTTCTTCTTCTTCTTCTTCTTCTTCTTCTTCTTCTTCTTCTTCTTCGATGGCGATGGCTTATTGGATGCTCTCAATCCGTCTGAGCCTCGCGCCGGGCCCACTGTAATTACCCCGTATTAGCTCAACACGCCCACCAGACCGGAGGGCCGCCCCGGCCGGGCAGTTCCAAACAATAAAGGCCAGCCCCACACCTCGAGGAATTTTTATTTTTTATCGAATCATCGTCGTCCGGGGCCAATTCCCACGGCCGCCTCGCCTTCCCAGCGCCAAACGGTTCCTCCATCCACCGCATGGCGCGCCAGTTGGCGCTATGGATTCGCACATCACAGTGAGATAGAAGACCGGCGGAGGCGGCCAAAATTCCAGACGCGATTTGAGCTCCAGAGTCGCCAAATGGGATAGAAACCAATCTGTGACCCCCTCCAATGGATTCCCCGTTTGGAGAGCAATCCATTGATGGGGTCACACGATCGGTTGACGTCGGGGATTTTGGACACGAATTGCACGTAAGGTTCAATAATGTGGCTATGACATTGCACGTATGGTGCAATGTCTCAATGCATTGCACCACATGTGCAGAAACCGTTTTTACCGTGCAGTGGTGCTAGGTGTGAACCCATCACCACCTTCTATATCGGATGAGGCCGTCACCCCAGAAACACACATTAGGCATTTTTAACGAAGTCCAATCGTGGCAAATTTGTCAAGAAGTTTTCTTGATTCCAGCACCTTCCCTCAACCCTGTGTCCTAAACCAAATTTCAAACTATCTGCGAACAATTTCACCGCACTGTAAAAAATTTCGTACTTTTGTACGGAAATGGTACAGAAAAATATAGTACGGAGGTACGGAGAAAAGTACGGAACGTTCCGTACTTGCTCCATATGAACCCATGTAAATGGGTACGGAAAAAAAGTACGGAACGTTCCGTAGTTGGCAAGTACGGACGGTCCAGGCAAATTATTGACCAGACATGTTCCGTACCTTTTCCGTACTTTTTTCTCGCAGTGCAGTAGTTCTAAAACCATGTCGTGCGATGCAGCCTCCCAAACGACAACTGCACGAGCTGTCGGGCGCATCCGATGGCTGCGCATTTCCTGACAGAGTGCAAGAACAGCTACTCTAACCGCTCAGCCAACAGCGCAGATAGCTCCGGAGCAGATCCAAGCCTTTAGCAGTGATGCGACGCGAATGCGATTCGTTCAGACACTCGCTTGAGCACCGGTCGGCGAGTCGAGGCGCACCTCCACGGCCCCGTCTCTCTCTCTTTTTTGCGACATTACCCGCCGCAAATAAAAAATAATAAATTGGATTTGAATATTGGAATGCCTTGTCCCGCTCCCCTGCGTCTTCGTCGTCACTGAGAGAGTGAAAGAGTCTTCATCAATATTATACTTTGGGTGAGGTATGCTTTATCAGTCGAATCAGGATGAGGATGCCCAAATCTCGGCAGGGTAGGTTGTCGCCCGCCCAAATTTGAGCAATGAAGGGTGTATCTGTTACCTATACGCTATAGTACAGCATCAGCATCGCCCGAAACTGGGTGAGGAAAACTTCATGACCCAAATTTAGGCGATAAAATGATCCACACCAAAATTTGCGTGATATCCTCATCCATACTTCAGCCAATAAGAAGTCTTACGTCACCACTGTAAATCGAAAGGCGATACTTTTAGTTCCTGGCGATACAATTGAGTATCGCCAATGAATGGCCTTACGGAAAAGTGTTGCCTTCAAAACGGCGATACACAAAAGTATCGCCAAAATTTGGCGATACTTTGGGGTACTGCCACGATTTGGCAATACACGTTGAACAAATCAAGGAGATAAGTTCTTAGTTTAATGCCGTGGTTTTGGCGATACTTCTGTGTATCGCCGTTCTGAAGGCAATACTCTTCCGTCCGGCCGTTTATTGACGATAAGTACTAAATTGTATCACCAAAAAATGTACTTAAAGTATCGCCTTAGCATTTGCAGTGACCCAAAAGTTTAGTCCTGTTCATAACTCCATTGGTATTCGGTGGCAGAGGGAAGACCTGGAGTCACTGTGAGAAAAAAGTACGGAAAAAGTACGGAACATGTCTGGTCAATAATTTGCCTGGACCGTCCGTACTTGCCAACTACGGAACGTTCCGTCCTTTTTTTCCGTACCCATTTACATGGGTTCATATGGATCAAATACGGAACGTTCCGTACTTTTCTCCGTACTTCCGTACTAAATTTTTCAGTACCATTTCCATACAAAAGTACGGAATTTTTTACAGTGTGGCCTTCGCTCTGCCACCGAAAACTAGATGGGTATCTCACACGAGGCGGGCCACCGTGGGGGCGGTGGGACGGAGTCAATCACACAAGCGGTCCAGTTTGAATACATAGCATGACAGCATCATATTTGTTTCTCGGAGATGCGGTGGCGGCGGCCTTTCTGGTGTAGTGGTGCTTGTTGGCTCATCCCGGTGTAAAGTAAAGCCCGCCGAGACGCGTGCTGCATCCTCCGCATTCCGCGCATCACTCCGTTCTAGAGTAAAAAGCATCCTCACACGCACACACTCCAACAGACCACCACTCACACCTACACACACTTACACACACCTACACACACACACGCACACATGCGCCCCAACAAAGCGCATCGGTCAGAAACAATACCTACATTAGCCAAGGCTGTCGTGCCCGCCATTCGAACAGAGACGTTGCATCGTCTTCACCGTCTGTCCGACAGTAGACTGATTCCGACCTTTCTCGTCGCTCTCAGTCACACCAACGGGGCGTCCCGCATGGGTGCGAGAGAGACGGAGCGACCGAAAAACGACGACGCGCTCGGAATCAGTCTGCAGGGCGGCGTCCAGGTGATAACATAATAGCCCTACCTGGCGCGGCGCACACCGTCTCACACCTTCGCGGCTCTCTCTCTCTCTCTCTCTCTCTCTCTCTCTCTCTCTCTCTCTCTCTCTCTCTCTCTCTCTTTTTCTCTCTCTCTCTCTTCTCTCTTTTCTCCTCTCTCTCTCTGTCTCTTCTTCTCTCTCTCTCTCTCTCTCTCTCCCTCTCCGTGGGGCCACGCCCTCGCCGCCTCCGCACTCAGGCCCCATAAGCCCCCTCCTGGAGGCCCCGATGCCGCTACTGTGGGAAAATGAAATGTTGGCGCTATGGGTCACTTATTCCGATCCTGGGAGGTTCGAGGTTCTGGCGCCGCGGTCGGCCACTGCCTTTCGGCTTTCTGCTTTCGGCTTGCCAGTGTGGTGGTGGCAGGAAACGCCTCATTGGCGGCCATCAGGGCTTTCGGCTTTCGGCGTCACGTTTCTTCGATCTCGACCTGTAAGACCGATTTCGAGACGAGAGTCGATGAGAGCGAGAAAGAGACAGAGCGACGAAAACGACTCTCGAAAGCGGTCCGCTGGCCGGGGCCGGGGAAGTGGACGGACGCCAAAGAGTCGAGGGAGTGCACTCTGAAAGTCGCTTAAAGAGAGAAGATTCTCCATTTTATGGGGAAAATTCTTGTTATCGGGAAACAAAAATCACATGTCCACCATGCGCACAGATACAGTCGCTATTCGTTTACACACTCTCTCCCCCACCCCCAACCCAAAAGCAACACTATTGCGCTCGCGTCGAGGTTATTGCGCACGCTCTCTCTCTCTCTCTCTCTCGCTCTCTCTCTCTCTCTCTCTCCTCACACTCTCTCACACACACACACACACACGCACACACACACACACACACACACACGCGTGCGCTCGGCGGCGCCAGAGAGAGGCCGAGAGACCCCTTGTCTGCAACCCCTTCACTGCTCGCTGCGGCGACTTCAAAGGGTGCCAATCGGAGAGAAAGGAGAAAAGTGGAGAGGGGAGGGGGGGGGGGAGTCGGCTGCCGAGGGTGGCACGTGCGTACACGTCTCTCGCCTCGCGACCGCGCCGCACATCCCCTGCGATTCTGAACGGGCCTTTCGTCGCTCTGTCTCTCCCGCACTCATGGAGCGTCCGGTGAGGGTGGGAGAGAGACGGAGCTCCGTTTGGGATCGTGCCGCACTGGCCGCGGACAAAAATACACGTAGATTAGCTCACGGCAGTCTTTGTGGGTTTTGTTTCGTGCGGAGGCTCGACTAATTGGGGCTGCAGAGGGAGAGAGCCCCCCAAAAAATGCTGCATCGGTGAAAGTTTTCTTTCTCATGTGCAGTCACAGACGGAAAACCGAATCTGCTTTTTCGCACACTTGAGATTGGTTATTTTGAGGGTCGTGCCATTTCAATCTGCTGCGTCTCGTTATCCTCTTTCCTTTCTTTTTTAATTACTTCATTTTTAAAATATTTTCTCTGGCCTCCTGTAGTAGAGCCCGCTGGGCTCTTTCCTTCCTGCCTTCCGAGCGGCGAAAAGCACAACGAGGAGACGAGCCGTAGTCGCGTTCCCTCGCCCGAGACATTCCACCGCCCTCCGCGTTTTGCGTAAGGTTCGCCAAGATTGCTCCGTGGCGCCCGCGAAGCGAATACACAGCATTCCGAAGATGCCCCGCTAGGCGCCCCCGCCCCGCCGCCCCGAAGCGCACTGCTTTGACGGCAGGCAAGCGAATTCCTTCCTCATCGCTCCCAAAACTCAAAACTCCAACACTAGCCTCTTCTTCTTCTTCTTCTTCTTCTTCTTCTTCTTCTTCTTCTTCTTCTTCTTCTTCTTCTTCTTCTTCTTCTTCTTCTTCTTCTTCTTCTTCTTCTTCTTCTTCTTCTTCTTCGTCTTCTTCTTCTTCTTCTTCCGCGCAGCCGAACTATATTGCCGCAAGCCCAATGCATGCAAAACTACCGCGCGCGAGCTTCGACCCCTTCCCGTACACGCTCTACAAATCGAAGAGTGTACATGGTATGCTCTAACTGGAGCATGCCTGCAAGCACGCTCTAGCTAGCGCATGCCTGCCAGGCATGCACTAACTAGTGCATACATGCCATGTACACGCTAACTGAAGCATGCATCTAGTGCATAAGGGATAGGGAGTTGTCTGCATAAGGAAGCGTGTACATGGCATGTATGCGCTAGTAAGTGCATGCTTGGCAGGCATGCGCTAGCTAGAGCGTGCTTGCAGGCATGCTCCAGTTGAGCATACCATGTACACTCTTCGATTTGTAGAGCGACTGTGTCTGTCCACCGCCGCACCCCGCCCTCGTCCCTCTCCCCTCTCTCCCTCCCCTTCTCAAATCATAAAAAGGGGTGAAGAGAAAAAAACCGCGTGCCTTTTAGCCACTTTAATGAAGTGCAAAACATGCTCTCCGATTATGAATCATCATCGCCATATCACCGCGTGAGTTATGACAGGAAAAATATGCTTGCTGTACACACACACATACACACACACACGTCCAACAACAAGTGTGCTCGCAAGGGGTAGGGAGGGTGGTCGCCGACGGGTAATGCGGCAAGGGGTGGCCAGCGTGGAGGGAGGGGTGGGGAAAGGGGGGGGGGGGGTGAGGACGAGAAGGGGTCCTTGACAATGAAAGGCTCGTCGGCAACCCTCTATACCCTCGATGCCCCCTCCCCCCTCCCCCTCCCTCCCCTTTTTCCCTTCTTCCCCTCCCACCCCCGCCCCCACCCCTTCCTGCAAGCGAGCTTTTTTATGGTAAACACTTGATTTCGTTTGTCGCACAGCTCCCTACAATTCTGCGGCCGGCTGCCCCGTTGTGTGTCGTCGCCCCCCCCCCCCCCCCCCCTACTCCCCCCCTCCCCTGTCCCTTTCTCCTCTACTCGTCCGCTCCCCTCCCCTCCTCCCCCGCCCTCGGCGTCCAGTTGGACGTGTCGCGCGGGGTAGCGACGGCCACTTAATGGAGTGGTCTTGGTCTCGGCATGCCTGTTATACATACTACCACCCCCTCCATTTTTCCTCTTCCCCCCCTAGCCCTAGCGTCCAGAGTTCACGCTTGGTCCGCAAGAGTTTGCCATGAAAGTGACCAAAAAAGTGCTTCGAAAAGCAGCCCACGATTCACCCTTTGTCATGTCGTGACTCACAGTAGGCCAGAAGACCGGCGTAGGCGACCAAATTTCTAGACGCGTTTTGAGCCTCTGAGTCGCTTACCAGGACTTGAAACAAACCTGTGAACCCACCAATGGATTGCTCTCCGAACGAGGCAATCCATTGGTGCGGTCATAGGTTCTGTTCGAGACCCCTTCAGCGACTCTGGGAGCTCAAACGCGTCTAGAGTTTTGGCCGCCTCCCCCATTTTTTTGCCCACTGTGCCACGTGTCACAGTGCCCCCTCCCCAGTCAAGCCTTACTCCGCCACTAGTTGTTCAGCACCAGACAGTGTAGGCACTGTAGTCGAAACTGTAGTACATTCCACCGGCATACGATCATGTGTGGTCTAGCCTCTAGTGGTAATGGTAATGTAAGATTGGCAATAACAGAACACCCCTCTCGCACGCCCGCTGCCAGAGTCCTGCAGTCGAGGGGAGGAAAAACTTCTCCCATTCATTGCACAAAATTTGAACACAATCCACATTCAGGTAGCAAAAACCGGCCGCAAGTAGGCAACATGAGTGGCAGATACAACAGAAATCATCAGTTCCCAAAACCATCATGGTACACTGAAGTTTTTCCAAGGGGGAAACGACTTCGGTTATCCGATGTGCAGCAAATTGGTTATCCGCTATCCGGAAACCAAAATTTTGAAGTAAACCGGGGAAAATTTTGAGGTAAACCGGGGGAATCCGGGGAAATTTTGAGGAATCCGGGGGATCCAATGGTAACTGGGGAAAATTTTTTGATGTTATCCGGAGGTATCCGTGGGGTTCCGGGTTATCCCTATCCGATGTACACAAAATTTCTCAGTCGTTTCCCCCTCGAGTTTTTCGGTTGTTCACCCCTCAGCTGCAGTTCCAGAACGCTCCGCGGGTTCCGGGGGGTTGGTTCCCGCCGCCCCCGCAACCCCCGCCCCGCCCACGGGGTGCATCCCCCCACCCCCGAGCGCTCCCCTCCCCGGCGGCTTGGCCGAGGAGGACGGTCGGTCGGCGTCGTGGGGTCCAGAGAGAGAGAGAGACCCGAGAGAGACTCCAGAGAGACTCCAGAGCGCGCCGTGGCCTGTAGCCTCCCCACTCCCAGACGGAGTCCGCCCC